>NC_090733.1:130529332-130541832 GCF_036898095.1 Palaemon carinicauda | reverse complement strand
ATATGTGTATATGCATATATATATTGTGGTGTGAAGCACATCTCTTAAATTCTTTGTAAACGAAAGAAATTGTGTAGAGTGATTTTATTCCTTTTTTTTTTTTTAGTTTGTATGATTTCAGTTTGTATGTGTAATTCCCGCCTCCTTATATTGACATCTTATTTATTTTGTAACGATGTACGTCATTCTAATTATCTATCATGTTGTAAAAATCCTTAAATTATAAATAAAAGCCGTCATGTCTGCATCACCTTTGTCTTGCTCAAGTTCTCATTTCATTTCTAATCCCTTCGTTTGCTAGGAAATAAAAAATATCATTAAACCGAATCACTTATTTATTTAATCACTTTAAATGCTAAAGGTTTACCGGACAAAATGAATTTTAAGTTTGTGTTTACTTTAGAACACAACGGAAAATTATCTTCTTTATTGTTGTCAGCTTATGGAGAGATCACCTTTTCAGGTCTCCTTTGGGAAGATTCAGAATATTTTGCTGATATAAAAAGCTTAATAAATGCTTAAGCACTTTAAGTACAAGGATAAATCATTTCGGTTTTTAAATCTGATGTCACTAGTTTAGTTTACTAAAGAGTAATACTAAAAAGATCTAGTCTAAGCATTCGTCTAAAGTTCATCATCTATACTGGACTACAATCATGTAACTATCTTTATTAAATGACTAAAGTTGTGATATCATAAAAGAGTTCATCACCTAATTTGGACTACAATCATGTAACATTTTTTTTTTTAAATAACTAAGGGTGTGATATTATAGAAACAATCATAGACTAATTTGGACTAAGAATCATGTAACTACTTTTTTTCAAATCAACTAAAGGTGTAATATCATGAAACCGATATTTTTAGGTATGGTCAAAATTATGATACTGATACAATAGTGTGAAATGAAACCTAATAATGATCAAATCTATTTAGATATATTAATCAAGAACCCTATTAAACATCATTATAAACTCCTAAAGTTTCGGGCTATAACAAAATGTTTCAATATCAAATAACACTTTATAAAATAAAAACATACGTGTTTGTATATTTCACTTTAATTTAATCCACATATAAAGTTCATCATCTATGGTATTCTTTCTATAAGTCTTCTAGCAAATAATCATCATCCTCATATCCTCCTACGCCTATTGACGCAAAGGGCCTAGGTTAGATATGGCCAGTCGTACCTATCTTGAGCTTTTAATTCAATACTTCTCCATTCATCATCATCTACTCAGAAACCAAAATTTTCGAAACATATTAACAAAAATTTATAAACAGAAAATGTAAATGTAATGGAAAAAGAAGAGACCATAAAATTTCCCTGTCAAGAATTCCTTATGAGCAGTCTGGTCTAAATTACCGATATTTCAACGATAATAGCCGAGCGCAAAAAACAGGTTAATAAAAGCGGTCTGCACTCTCTCTCTCTCTCTCTCTCTCTCTCTCTCTCTCTCTCTCTCTCTCTCTCTCTCTCTCTCTCTCTCTCTCTCTCTCTCTCTCTCTCCTGTCCATGACACTCCTCTGTGATTGGATTGATTCATATCTTCAACATTTTTCTCTTAAAATATTCCTTAAATATATATATATATATATATATATATATATATATATATATATATATAAAATATATATATGATATATATATAATATATAATATATATATAATATATATAAAATATAATATATATAATATATATATATATATATATATATATATATATATATATATATATATATTTGTTTTTTATAGATATGGCTATATCCAGATGAAATTTTAAGCTCTAAGTAATAATGATAATAATAACAATAATAATAACAATAATAATAATAATAATAATAATAATAATAATAATAATAATAAATAATGATAATAATAATAATGTAGTAATGATCATTAATAGCGTATAAAATGTTCCATGCTATACATTATTAAGAACCTGTTATCACATATTTGATGAGATCCGAGATCTCAGAATCGTATTTTGAAATGCATAATAAATATCTGACGAATACATTCATTTGTTTTTGGCTCATCAATTTATCCTATAGATTAAGAATGATGCAAGATATTTTAATATAAAAACTAATATTTTTTTTTCTTTTTTTTTTTTGTCATTTTTCTAAATAGGGTATGAAGGAACCCAAAAGAGGATAGTTCATGAAAACGAGATCCATTTATCTAAAACGAAGGAAAACAAGTCGTTTTGGAATTTGGCATAGTTGACCTGTTAGTGTTTATTTCCAAAGGGTTGTCCTATAAATTTTCGGAGTTCCTTATATTCTTATATTATCAAGAATTAGTCAATTACTTTATAAAGAATAAAAAAAAAATCTTTATACAAACGATTGATTCAGATTAATTGATTACCCAAGCAAATTTTATGCATGACGATGTCTCCGGTTCATCGCAATAATCATGTACTGTATATTTTCATTTATTTACGGGTTTTGGAAACAGTATAAATATTTTTTTTATTGAAAAACAATATTCTATCTTTATACCGGTTTAAAATCCTCCCAATCGCCAACATGCCATACATTCCTTGGTCACTTGAGTAGTGAATTCTCTCACATACCAGAATGCCGCAATGTGTGTAGGTATTCAACTTTCTGCCATATATTCTCTTTACTTCTAGATATGTATCGACAATGGGTATCGCTTTTCAGGCGCATATTATTTCACATTTTGCGATATTCGTTACCAATAGTTCAGCTATAGTAGGCCTACTAACTTTATTTTAGTCCCACTTTTCTTTTTAGAGGAAGTTGCATTTTACTTTTCATAATCCAATTTTGTTTACCAAAAGCTCTCCACCTCATGCTTGTCCTTCTTTCAATTGTGGTTTCGTGTCCCAAGGAAACACTTACTGTCTGTCCTAAGTATGTATATTCATTAATAATCTCTAGAAGTTCGTTCACAACCCTTATAATATAAAATTCTAAGAGACCTTAATACTAGTGAACATTTGGCATAAGATTAAAACGGCTAAAAATTTGGTTAAAACTACGTCCCCCACTCCAATTATCCCTCTTTTTTTTACTTGTTCGTTTAACATCTTTCGACTCCAAACTCCCCTGAATTCATTAACGTTTAACAGGGATTGGGGTAATAATCTTCATTTTATTTTTGTACAATATCGTTAAACTGAAATAATGAAACCAAAAGGAATGTAACATTCAACATTTTCAGTTTGAAAATCCTGATTTCGTTTTCAAAGTATGCTAAAAACACAAAATTAATGCTAACACTGATTGGAGTTAATCCTTGTGAAGTTAACCCTATGGTGAAGTCGAAAATGAGTTTCCTTTAGTCCTTGGCGAAAACCTGGCCACATGATTCTATGAAATAGTTCGCAATAAATGGAAGTAAAGATAGTAACTAATACGATAGATATATAAGAAGTAACAATTCCACATGTATATCCCTTCGAAAAGCTTTAGATTTAAAATTCAATCACTGTATATGCAAAGATTCATATACAAGACATATTTTCAGGGTAACCTGTAAGAAATACTCTATACTTTCTTTAATCGTTTAAAAAAATGCAGATAAACTTGAATGAGAGTTTTATAACTTTCACTAAGATTTAATAACAGATTCTAACCGAGAGGATTTTACATGCAGCATTTTCCTTTAAGCAACTCTGTTCATTTCAGCCGCAAATTCGAATTGAAAGGCAACACTGAAACCGTGTTAAAAATGAGAAATTGAGAATAAATTGTATGTTAGCCGTAGTATTTTCACAAATCTGGAGATTTACAAATATCAAATATTTGTAATGTTACCTTTTGTATTTTAATACCGTTGCACACAATGGATCTAATCCACTCATCAGGGAACATAACTTCAAAATGAAACGGATAAAGTGCAATTAGTTGTAGATTTAAGTAAAAAGAACACCAAAACTGCCTTTTATTTACTTTCAACCTTTCATATCTCTATCAGGTAATTTGGAATTGAGCCCAGTAATTATCAGGAAAATTGTTGTTCGAATCGCAAAGCATATCTGTGGGCTTATTGACTGCCATCACTGTAAGCCCAGCGGTATTAAGCTCTGGATTAGCATCATACAGGCTTAGTAAGAATGTGTGCTCATACAGCGCTTGAAATTCGATAGCATGCGATTTTAATCATTTTGTAAAGAAAGTTTCTCTTTAAAAAAAAAACACACACACACAAACTCTTACACAAACACACCGAACACACACAGTTACATGGCGACACCACAGGACACCTTTTGGAGGTACAATTAGACATTTAAGTACATGTTCTAGTAGTATACCACTTGGATACCGTTTGGCAGGCCCCAGGATCGCTTCCAGCCCATAACCTATCCAGTTCTGAACTGGATCCTGCAACTGCTGGCGTCAAGGAAAAGGGCGTTGGGCTAAAAAAGTCATTTATAGATACTTTGAGAAACCGGATATCTACATCCTTCAGAGTACACCCCCGTCTAAATAAAGAGGGGTCTATCACACACACACACACACACACACATATATATATATATATATATATATATAATGTGCATATATATACATATATATATATATATATATATATATATATATATATATATATAGATAGATAAATAGATACTCTGAGAAGCCGGATAGCTACTTTCTTTAGACTACACCTCGTCTAAATAAAGAAAGGTCTATCTCACACACATACACGCGCACACACACACACACACACACACACATATATATATATATATATATATATATATATATATATATATATATATATATATATGTATATATAAAGATGTAAAAACTTTGGAATCCTAAGAGTTTCGTGTTAGAATTGAAATTGGCGAAGGAAATAGCTGGTAATTTTGTGCCGTATTTGATTTATGAATAAAAAGACTGATATCAAAGAGATTGAGAATCAAATGAGGGTTTCTATGAAACCGGAGTCAGAGTATAATCGATTTTATGGAAAATAGTGTAGCAGTAGGCTTTAATTTGAATAATAAAGTGAGATGAAGTAAAAAATGTGTAATTGGTGGTTAATGTATTCCAGAGTGGCGGGGGTGATGAAATTCTAGTGGATGTGTGCTTTAGAAAGAAAAAAATTATCTCAAAGAAAGAATGTTCGGATTCTTCCTTTTTTTTTTCTTTTGTAACAATGAATATTGGGAAACAATGTACTTTTTAAAGTACATTGTTTCCCAATATTCAATTTTTGGGGTAATTTTGTTTAAGAAGAACATTAGTAAAAAATGTAGTTTCAAAAATTAGTGTTAGATAAAAAAAAATTTCAAGAAGGACAATATTAGCAAATGATTGTACTTTCACAAGATGATTGTTAGGTTAAAATGTGGTTTTAGAAGAGTATTAAAGAAAAAAAAATGAAATTCTGATCAAACGTTTTCTAAATCATACACTATACTCAATTCTGTTTAATTAGGCACATCTGCACGGACTCACAGGGGTGCCCTTTTAGCTCGGAAAACTTTCCTAATAGCTGATTGGTTTGTCAAAATAATTCTAACCAATCAGCAATTAAGAAAATTTTCATAGCTAAAAGAGCACCCCTGAGTCAATTCATATGTGCCTCATTAAAAAAAAAATGAGTATAGTGTGGAATTGACAAAACACTTTTTATTGGGTGTGATTGTGAGAATAGGAGTGGTTAAAGAAAATATGAAAACAAGATGATTTTCGTTGCCGATAATAACAAGCAAAATAAGCAAACTGACATTAATTTTATGGGTAACACCTTCATTATCATTACAATAATAACTCAAAATATAACCTTTGTGGCGTATATATATATATATGTATATATATATATATATATATATATATATATATATATATATATATATATATATATATATATATATATTCCATTATCTAGGCGCTCTATAAGTCCTATGTCCCTAAAGGCTTGTTATATCTACAGACTTGAAGGGAAACTGTTATTGATCAACCTGGAGAACCTGAGCCTTGAAAGTTCTGGATAATCAACAACTTTACAAGAAGTTGAGTGACATACGTAAAAAATCCTACCAAAGTATCAGAAAATTATGTAATTATTTATTGAAAAAAGCTTATTCTACAAAACATATTTATATATTGTAATACGCTTACATTGAGAGTAGTTTCATCTGGAAATTAAAGATTAACTGATTCGTGATGAAATTAGCCAATAAAAAATAAGTGATTTAAATGAAAAAGGTTGAAGCAATACTACTCATAAAAGAGGAAAATGAAGGAGTGGTAAGATTACGTAATACTTTTGAATTGCTCATCAATGGCTCGATATGAAATGCATTAAGCGAAAGAATAAAAGAATCTCTGTGTAATCGTAATAAGAAAATGATAATATAGACATTCTAAGAAAGAATAAGGGAAAAAATTCTATTCCAGGAGTATAAATAAAGTCTGAAAACTGATATTACAATATAAAAACTAATGTAGAGATGCTATCTGAGGAGAATACTATCTTGTAGAATATAAAGAGAATTTTGAACTTGCTAAATATGTCAACGGCGGACAAAAGACGTATCAATATAATACGGGAGATAAAGTCACATGCCATTCAGTATGCATTTTCCTTTATCGATATAAAAATCCATGAATATACAGTTCATACTAAATCGATAATCACAGAAGATTTTAAGAATGTTTAACTCTCTCTCTCTCTCTCTCTCTCTCTCTCTCTCTCTCTCTCTCTCTCTCTCTCTCTCTCTCTTCCAAATAACAAGAAGAAAAGAAATAAGAATAGTGTGCACGAGTGTACCCTCAAGTAAGGCAACTCTACCCCAAATCAGTGGAAGGCCATGGTACAGAGGCTACGGCACTACCCAAGACTAGAGAATAAAGGTTTGATTTTGGAGTGCCCTTCTCCTAGAAGAGCTGCTTACCATAGCTAAAGAATCTCTTCTACCCTTACCAAGAGGAAAGTAGCCACCGAATTGTTAGACCATGGTACAGAGGCTATGGCACTACCCAAGACTAGAGAACAAAGTTTTGATTTTGGAGGGTCCTTCTCCTACAAGAGTTGCTTGTCATAGCTAAAGAGTCTCTTCTACCCTTACCAAGAGGAAAATAACCACCGAACAATTACGGTGCAGTAGTTAACCCCTTGAACAAAGAATTTCAAATGATTTTGCCTTTTATTCAGAATCGCCTAAGCATCTAAGGACACTATAGCTTCATTTCATGGACGCCATTTTTCCCACCGATTCTTGCTGCATTGAGCAACTATAATATCTCCCTCATTAAAATCAGCAAACAAATGTGTTGTCATAATTTTGTGTGTTTCGTTTGTGTCAAGACCTGTTTGCAGCTAATTCCTCTTCTTTTTATAATCTTTCCTTCTAGTTTTTTCCCATGAAGTTTTATTTTTCTTTCGAAATCTCTCCGGCTTGGTTATCTGAGCTTTTAATGAGCAAAGCCTAGTTTCACTCTCAGCTTTGTTCCCGACTTGAAGGGAATTTTATCGAACTTCTTTTTAAACTTACTTTTTAAAGTATTCCCTTTACAAACGAAGATAGAGAGGAAATTTTACAAATCGAGATACTCTTTTTGCTTTACAAAAGCTGCAACTTTTATCATCTTGCAACCCTCCGCAGAAAATATTAAATGTACATTTTCAAGCATTTCTGATATCTATGAATATCAATGTACACTTCATACCTACTTTGCCACCTTCTCGAACCTACTGCCTACTGTATATTATACTCATTTCATGATTATATCAAATTTTATCAAAAGGAGTTTACTTTAGCGTCAAATTTTAGAATGTTATTTTAGGTTTAACATTTGGGAGCATACTAAATTCTCCTTGAGCTACTTACACCCATTGCTTAATTACACACTTCCATTAGAGGGAAAGATAATTAGATTAGCGGAGAAAGTCACTGGATTTGAATGGGTCACAGAAGACCCATCGAAAGGTAGATAAAAGCAGAATGAAATAAAATAACAGTAGTCGTTATACTAATAGCAGAAGTATTAGTAATAAAGGAACAAACGACCCGATGATAACATGGCATTGAAGAAAAAAAAAATTAAGCAACCTAGTCAATCAACATTAAGTGGTACATTGAAAAAGGCATCCTAGATAACCAAATAAAATTTTCTTGAGCACTACTACCGAGCAATGGATAATAATGGTTGAAATTACACAGATTGGTCTTTCTGAACGAACACGCACAATATATACATATATATACAATATATACTATATATATATATTATATATATATATATATATATATATATATTATATATATATATATATTTATATTATATATATAAATATATACATATACATATATACACATATATAAACATACATATATATATATTTATATATATAAATTATATATATATATATATTTATATATATATATATATATATATATATATATATATATATATATATATATATATATATATATATATTTAAATTATATATATATATATATATATATATATAAATTATATATACATATATACATAAATTATATATATATATATATATATATAAATCACACACATATATATACATATATATATACACATATGTATATATATATATATATATATATATATATATATATTATATATATATATATATATATATATATATATATATATATGTACATGTATATACATACTGTATAAACACAAACATATATAATTTTCATACTCACTTTATATATAGATAGAGGAGATAGAGATATTAGCTTTTTCAATCCATTTGTATTTATCCACACACGTATGTATATACTGTATATATATATATATATATATATATATAAATATATATATATATATACATATATATATATATATATATATTTACATATATTTATGTGTATATATATTTTATATATATATATATATATATATATATATGTATATATATATATATATATGTATATATATATATATATATATATATATATATATATATATAATGCGTGTGTGGATAAATAGAAATAGATTGATAAAGCCAAAATCTCTTTCTCCTCTATCTAAGTATAAACTGAGTATGAACATTTTATATATAAATATATATGTATACATATACATATATATATATATATATATATATATATATATATATATATATAATATATATACATATAAAAATCTATATATATTCATTTGAGAGAGAGAGAGAGAGAGAGGGAGAGAGAGAGAGAGAGAGAGAGAGAGAGAGAGAGAGAGAGAGAGAGAGAGAGAGAGAGAGATAATAATAACTTACACTGCATTACAAAACATAATTTCAAACATCATTAATCACAAAAGGCTCCCAATCATACTTACTCTACATATCCCCACAGCTAACAAAAACAGCGGCGCAAACTTTGCAAACTCTGTCACATGATGTTATTGTTCCGCCCACAAAACCGGACAAATCGAAAACCTGTTTCGGCCGCGTCATTCAAGTCGTTTTCAAAAGGATAAAATAGAACAGAGGCTTCCTCATTAAAATCCCTTAACAACTCCAGCTGTTGGGACGGCTTACTAATGACAGCGTCGAGAGGAGTGTTTCCCCCGATTCGAATAAACCAAATCATAAATTTTCGATGCGGTTTGTTGAAGATTATTTCTTTATTTTAGTTTTTCATATAATACATTTCTGGGTGTCCAATTTTTTTTTATTTTTTTTTGCTCGCACTAATTTCTTTTAATAATTTTTCAACTCATACTCAGTGAATGCCCAATGTTTGATTAAATTATTCCCCAATTTTCGATGCGGTTTGTTGAAGATTATTTCTTTATTTTGATTTTTTATATAATACATTTTCCGGTGTCCATTTTTTTTTTTTTTGCTCACACTAATTTCATTTAATCCTTTTTCAACTCATACTCAGTGAATACCCAATGTTTGATTTAATTATTCCCCTATCGTTCATATATTTTCCTTCGTTACTTTTTAAATTTAGAATTTGTTATCAGTCTTTTTTGTCCGTTTTCATAATACGGCTTGATGGTCACCTCACAGACTGGGTAATGAATAAAATGGCGTAAATGAATGGAAATATATTAGTGCAACTTTTTGGGGAAAAATTGAAACATACGTTTTACTCGACAGCTAATTTATGGTTTTATTCGGGTACCATATGTTCTGAATCATTTCAAAGCAAATAAATTGGTTCTATAGGCTTTTGAATGACAGATGAAAAAAAAAAAAAACATTCACAAAAGCAAAACAATGAAAAACAAAGTAAGAAATTTACCATATTACCTCGTATGAAAAATGAATTTCCTTTTGATGTTTTCATAATTAAATCGTGTTGTAAAGCTCTTAATGATAAAAATTTGTCATTTCAAATCTATTGTGATGGCTGTTTACATCATGTATTGAGCCTAACAATGTTTTGAATAACATGAAAAAAATTAAATTTCTATATGGGATATGTAATGGATGTCTTTTATTCAAACAAATAAACACGTGTTTAGATTCCTGTTTAATCGTCCTTTTGCCGCAAAGAAATTGGTAAAACTGTCTAATGCTACTATGCTTATTACGATGATTTTAAAATAAATTTCTACATTTAGTTAAATTTCTACATTTAGAATAAATTTTTGCATTTAGAATAAATTTCTACACTTAGAATAAATTTTTACATTTAGAATAAATTCCTACACTTAGAATAAATTTTTACATTTAGAATAAATTTTTACATTTAGAATAAATTTCTACACTTAAGAATAATTTTTTACATTTAGAATACATTTGTACAGAGAATGTCCTTCTGGGGGTTCTCTATCAATAAAAGTTTCTTTTTAAAGAATATAAATCTTGTGAGAATGATAGCGGACTTTCACTTTGTGCAGCATTACGGACTTTGACTTTGTGCAGCATTGCAGATTTTCACTTTGTGCAGCATTGCGAACTTTGACTTTGTGCAGCATTGCGAACTTTCACTTTGTGCAGCATTGCGGACTTTCACCTTGTGCAGCATTGCGGACTTTCACTTTGTGCAGCATTGCGGACTTTCACTTTGTGCAGCATTGCGGACTTTCACTTTGTGCAGCATTGCGGACTTTCACCTTGTGCAGCATTGCGGACTTTCACCTTGTGCAGCATTGCGGACTTTCACCTTGTCCAGCATTGCAGACTTTCACTTTGTGCAGCATTGCAGACTTTCACTTTGTGCAGCATTGCAGACTTTCACTTCGTGCAGCATTGCAGACTTTCACTTTGTGCAGCATTGCGAACTTTCACCTTGTGCAGCATTAAATCAAGGTAAACGTCAACGTTAATTTTTACATCTTCAATGTCGACTTGAACTATCAACCTTTTCACTAATTCCCTCAGATGAATTTACAAAATTTTTAAACTATTTTTTATAAATTGTTGAAGTTTTTTGTTCTGCATGCGGACATTTTCAAAGTAAACATTTATATTAGCTATAATTTACAAATAACTGAGTTCAACATCATTTTTGCTTAAAACACCTATACAAAATAACCTATAAACAGATCAGTAATAAGATTAGATTCCATCTGATACAAAGGAAATGAAAGATGGTATTAAAATGTATCACATGTTCCACGATATTTAGCATCATCTGCATATGTAACTAGCTTGTTCTCTGGGCCAAGCTACACATCACGTGTATATAATATCAAAATTAATGGGCCAAGAACAGTATCCTGAGGTACCCATATCTATCATACTTACTACGGTTGCCCATCTGCAACTACTTTTTTTCATCTATTACATAAAAATTCAATAATGATGCTTAGAAAATACTCACCTACTACTAACTGTTATGGCTAGGAAACAGGGTACTCATGATTAACGCGGTCAAAGGCAACACTAAATAAAGGCCAATCATACGAACATCTTGACCACAATCAAGGGATTTCTGTAGAGCATTGGAAATTGTAAGAAGAGCATAACTTTCTTCAAGACCTTTGTGAAAGCCTAATTGCAAATTAGGCAACAATTTACTGCCTTCAGCATACCTATTTAGTCGTTTTGCCAAAAGGTGATAACAGGCAACACTAAATCAAGGCCAATCATACAAACATCTTGACCACAATCAAGGGATTTCTGTAGAGCATTGGAAATTGTAAGAAGAGCATAACTTTCTTCAAGACCTTTGTGAAAGCCTAATTGCAAATTAGGCAACAATTTACTGCCTTCAGCATACCTATTTAGACGTTTTGCCAAAAGGTGATAACAAATTTGAGATAATATGGGAGTAAGGGAAATTGGGCAAATAGCAGGACTACAGCTACCACAAACAAATTTACTTGATATTTTTTTTTTCTTTAAGGAAACCGAAATGCTAAACTAGTTATTTTAGCCATAGGAAAGCAGGGATGAGGAAGATAGAGTTTCATTCTCTCCGGCTCCTGGTTCCTAACTGCTCACTCCGTAAAATTAGTTAGCGGACACTCTCGCACATAATAGATAGGTGCAAAGCTTCTAATCATCATCATCATCATCTCATTCCACTCGTATTGACGCAAAGAGACTCAAACATAGAAGATTCATTGGCTAG
>NC_090733.1:130511832-130526832 GCF_036898095.1 Palaemon carinicauda | reverse complement strand
TTTTGTTCTTCCCTTTTCAATGTCGGATACCCCTCAGAATTGGGGGAAGTGCCATGGTGTGAGTGTATGTATGTATGTATGTATGTATGTATTTATATATATATATACATATATGTACATATATATTATATATATACATATACATATATATATAATATATATTATATATATATATACATATCTATATATACTGTATATATATATATATATATATATATATATATATATATATATATATATATATATATATGTATATATGTGTGTACACACACACCTATGTTCGTACATATACATAACATAAAATATAGTTACCTACGCTGATAATTAAACAGAAACTTCCTTTTCCTTTTCCTTTTACATATTATGCAATAGGAAAAAAACTATAGGAACAAAATTTTTTTTATCAAATATAACCGTCCTTTACCATCAAGAGAATAAATCATTTATACCTTCCATAAATAATCACAGAAAACATTTTGTTTATGTTCTCTTAACCAAGTCAACCATATAAAAATAATGTCAATAAGTGAGTGTTTATACTCTTTTATTATTACTATAAATATCATTACTAGCTTAGCAATAATAAGGGAATAATTAATGGAAATAGTGAACTAATGAATAGGACTTGAGGTTATGGCATTTAATTAATTGAGAAACAGTATTCACCCCTCTGGTTCCATTCCAACTACTTGGGTCACATATAACCAAATTTTATGAAAAATCATAGTCGAAGGAAATAAAATATTCTTTTTATTAAGGCTAGTAATTTCGTGCATACTATGTATGCTATTTCAAATTTAAATGCAACGTCTGTTACACTTTATATACGTCAATTTGAACGCACCGGGGTTCAAAAACGGACAAGAGTAATTAATCTAGTCTGTTACATTTCATTATTCGAATTGGGACACGACTGAAATTAATGAAGCATTTCGGAAAGTTTAACGTTAAATTTGCTCTTGGGACTTTTCCCTCTACAGCTGCTCTCATTAAACCGTACATTTTTACCTTGCGCATTACGCAATTAAATGGACGAAGGAAAGAAGCAATGAGAATGAAACTTTAATAACAATAATAGCTAACGAGCCAGCAAACAGATAAGTGATCATCCCCTCTGCTTGCAATCGAGTTTTAAACGAGAATGATAAACAATTGCGTTGAGAGATTAATGTTTTCTTTTGCCGATTCCTCCTGTTCTTAATCGTTTATTTTTTAGCTTGTCCCCTCAATTACATTACTTCTACATCTCTCCTGCACTGTTTAATAACAATGGATTATTTTGTATCTTTTGTAGGAGTGATGACTGCCTCTCATTTTGACCTTTGCTGTGCTGGTTTGAGTAAAATTGTCAAACAGTCATTCCAGTTTTAGTTTTAACTGGACCTGACTTTTACTAAGGTTTTGCTAAAGATTCAATTCTGTCGTTTAGAAGATTAAACTATGTCGTTTAGAAGAAGACTAAACTATGTCGTTTAGAAGAGTACACATTTGAATATATTTTTCTAAACTACTGGTTAGGACGAAAATGGTAACTACTTGTTTTGACTCTCTCTCTCTCTCTCTCTCTCTCTCTCTCTCTCTCTCTCTCTCTCTCTCTCTCTCTCTCTCTCTCTCTCTCTCTCTCTAAATCTTACCATATCTTTAATCGAATACTTATATCAAATATCCGCAATGCTGTTCCGCTGCATCTGAACACAGCGATGACGCAATAATCACTTCGATTGACATTATTTCATTTTATCAAGTTTTCTTTGTTGCTTTTATGACAGGAATAATATCAATCCTATCATTTTTGGCGGCCATTTATGAAATACCAAAACTCCAAGCGTATGATGATCATGAAGCATTTCAAGCACAGCTCTATTAGGCCATGCCTTTTTATGACTTGTCAATAGATTGCATATACAGCGTATAAAGATTACTTCTAAAGTATTGATAAGAGGCAATAAGAGAGAGTACTTAATAAATCTTTATGTAACCCATGCAGACCCAAATCGCAGGGAGGATTAATTCCTCAAACAGGCTAATTAACAATAAAAAGTTTCTATGGTAAAGTTACCAAGTTAATAACAATTCCGATCAGGGGCAATTAATGGCATAACTTGCGAAACTAGTCAATTACGGCGATGAAATCATGTTAAGTTTGGAAACTGACATAATTTTGGATATTAAGTGTTTTGAGATCATGTTGAGGGGTAGATGGAGATGGTCGTACTCCCCAAGAGAGATTAGTTCACCAAACTTTCAACTAGACTCCACAAGGCACTAGAAGAATTGGAAGACCCATGCCTACATGGCTGAGGACTATAAAGCGTGGAGTAGATGATGATGAATGGAGAAGTATTGATTAAAACCTCAAGATAGAGACGACTGGCGAAATCTACCGAGGCCCTTTGCCTCAATAGGGGTAAGAAGAGATGTCGAAGTGTTGTGACCATGCGTAGTCTTCAACCTCAAATGTGCTACATTTAAATATTTGCAAACTAAAATATACACAATTGACCATCCCTTGCTTTAAAAAAAAAAAAAAAAAAAAAAAAAAAAAAAAAAAAAAAAAAAAAAAAAAAAAAAAATCAATTCAATTCCACTTTTCAAATATTTCGTATATTTCTTCCAACGCATTTCCGTAAAAATTTTCTTAGGTAAAAAGTCTACCGTCGTTTTATTATACTCACACACAAATCCAGCATGATGTTACTGGTGCCAAATTGCTTTCGTACTTGTTTTCTTTTCTTTCTTTTCCATCCTACCGCTTCAATCGAGCTCAGCTACTGTTAGGAATGGGTCAGAATGAGATTAGAGTTGTCTTTCAGCAGACGTTGTTCCGTCAGAGTCAGAATTATGTTCGCATGTGTCTTAGACAGAGGGATGCTTTGTTTCTCTCTCATCTCCAAGAGACAATCAGAAATTTATAAACAAGGAAACAATGACGCACACACAAATACTTTAAAACAGAAACCACGTTTCAACACTAACAAACACTGACATACGGTGTTAAAAATTTGCCGTAAAAACCGTAAAAATCCTGGAATAAATATTTCCAGGCATGTACCGTTTTATAAAAGGATATATTGACGTAAAGGAGTGATATTACGGTCACAAATCCGTAAAATATGATAGAGTATGGTAAAAATTACTGTCGCCTGTATTTTACTGAAATACGGCTAAGAACAGTATATTATTACAGAGAATTTCCGATTATAATTAAGTTTTTTTTTTTTTTTTTTTTTTTAACCGTGTAGGGTTACGCACAGGCGAGTTCTGCATGATGAATTTATTTTGTCTATTCATCAAATTTAAAGTCTTAAAAACTAAAAATGTTCCTTTGTAACTAAAGCTTCCCTTGTGATGATATGTTTGTTTGCGCGTGAAATGGAGTGCAGGTATAGGAACATCCACACAAAAAACACTGTACCAACCGTGTACATAAATTATTTTGTATATATTATGCTTGTATCTGCGCTCTTCCCTCGCACTAAAAAGAACCAGAACAAACATGTCTGTGTGTCGCCTATGTAACATTGTCATTTTCTCGAACATGTATTTTCCTGTTGCCTTGAGATTTTGTATATAAAGGTGTGTGTTCTTTAATAAAGTTACTCAGTTGATTGCATCCTGCCTTTGAGTCATAACCTTTCTCTCGCCCGTCACAACACACACTTACATAAACATTGCACGCCCAAGATAAGCCTGTATTCAGTGACGATAATATACCACACTTGAGTATTAAATACATAATCATAGACGCATAAAACTCTTCAAAACTCAATTTTCTATCTTAAAATTCGCTTCGACTTTTTTTTTTTCTTGTCTACAACTTAAGGTTAGAGGCCAAAAAAAAAAAAAAAAAAAAAAAAAAAAAAAAAAAAAAAAAAAAAAAAAAAAAAAGGCAATGGTTTATTCGGGTGTTTCTTGATGATCATATACTACATTTATATAAGGTTCGCTATCTCGACATTGTCAATTCTAATCCGCAACCACATCGTACATGTTGAAACCTTAAATTTCTTAAAACAGTGCTACTGCAGGAAAAGTATTCAACAAATACAACTCACTTGGCGTCTTACACGTTATGGCAAACTATTTCAAATGTCTGCTTCTTCACGTTTTTTGTGTTAGCTTTTTTAATGCAAATGATTTATAGAACATTTGAAACCTTTCTTCGTGCTTTTATTTAATTTTCTGAAGCCACCAAGGGGATATAATAGCAAGCATTAACACAAGTTTCACCATCACTAACGTAATTGTAATAATAATACATTTCTTATAAGTCTTTGCATATTTGTATTTTTGGCAAGTAACTTTGCATCTTTGGCAAGTAACTTTGCCTCTTTCCGTCTTATATTGCATGATTAAAATTATATTTGTGATGAAGTGATTTATTCCTTTTTATATGGATACAATGAAGGGTACATCCATGTAAAAAAACGCTGGTCTGTATTCTTGGCTAAAACTATAATCCTATGGAAAGTTTTAGTTTTCTTTTCAAGAACTAATACTAATAACATTTCTACCAAAATCTTTTTAACTTGTTCAAGTCTGGATGTCAGTTAGATCTACAATATAACGAGAGGTTCTTGCAATACTAGGCCTATACTAAACCTACATTAGTATAATTCTATCCAAGGTTTTTTTAAAGCCTTCGACTTAAGCCTAAGAATTTAATCTTTGAGATTGAATTAGTCGTCTAGAAGTTTAGGATGTTCAAAATTCAAAGGAGAGTCTCCGCCTGTCTGTCTCTATGTCTGTTTAAGCTTATTTGATCTACAAACTTGACGACTAATGGGACAATTAATACAGTAGACGCATTCAAAATTCTTAAGAGGAATAACAAATGAAGATTACAACAATCTATTCACGCTTAGCACAAATCAGTCCAGAGGTAACGGATACAAACTGGAATTGAAAAGACACAACACCACTCAATGTGGCAATTTCTTTACATACAAAATAGCAAATACTTGGAATAGACTTCCATCGGATGCAGTAAACGAGTTCAAGAATAAGTTAGACAAGATCACAAGAATTCTCTAAATGCTTAAACTAAATCGCTCTACCAAAGAGCAAATGAAGTCTCCACGGATGGATTAAAGTCTTTGAGACATCAAAAATCCCTGTAACTCTCTCTCTCTCTCTCTCTTCTCTCTCTCTCTCTCTCTCTCTCTCTCTCTCTCAAAGAGCTAATGGAGTCTCCACGGATGGACTAACAAGTCTTTAAGACATCCAAAATCCTTGTAACACACGCACACACTCTCTCTCTCTCTCTCAAAGAGCAAATGGAGTCTCCACGGATGGATTAACAAGTCTTTGAGACATCCAAAATCCTTGTAACACTCTCTCTCTCTCTCTCTCCTCTCTCTCTCTCTCTCTCTCTCTCTCTCTCTCTCTCTTTAACTTAGTCTTCCAGTCTCATTCCAACAGACCAAACGCTGGCTAAAAAAAAAAAAAAAAATCTCCCTGGAAGGTTAAACGACACCCCTTTACTGATCTTACGGGTTTTGCATCCCGCTAGAAAATACCGAAGCATGATGCCATCTTTATCCTTGGTGATGATTTTCGGATATCGATGTCCTATGATATAGGAGGTAACTTGGGGCAAGGTCGTGTAGCATGGGTCCTTTTGAATTTGGGGAAAAACAGGGGAAGATACTGCTTCCTTCAGAGTATAGAATATTTATTGTGATGAAAACACTACCGGTAATAACTTTCAAACCACCAAGAACAGGGTTACTAATACCAAAATTTTCTCAGTATTTTTTTATTATTACTCTAGATGAATTGATACTTTTTTATTATTCACCATTCACTCCACTTTAAAGGCGAATCCTACTGATCCCATTCATTATTTATCCTTCACGTACTTCATTTGTGACCTTACGATTTTAATGAATCCACAATCTTATAATAGCACAAGAAAATTGGAATATTCTTCGATTTTATTTGTATATCCAATTACGTAACACTTAATAACAAAGATTAACATAAGTAACTGGATTTCTTTACTTTTAGACTCAAACTTTGGCATTTTCTTTTTATTCTCTTTTTCTTACTCCTTCTTTCCTTTAGACAGAATAATGATTTGTTTCTTCCAATTATTTTTTTTTTTAATCAAAGATCTCAAGTAAATATATTATATTCGATACACATTCACATTACTTATCAATCTATATACTGTAAAGTGGAAATATCAGCTTCTCTTAATAAACTAATGTGTTACGTTATTGTTGATGAAAAAGAAGCGCGATGGGGTATTAAATAAGTAATAATCATCATTATTATTATTATTATCATCATTATTACTTGCTAAGCTACAACCCTAATAAGAAAAGCAGGATGCTATAACCCTAAGCGCTCCAACAGTGAAAATAGCCCAGTGAGGAAAGGAAATAAGGAAATGAAAAAATTAAGAGAGAAGTAATGAACAATTAAAATATTTTAAGAACAGTAAAAACATTAAAAAATCTTTAATTTACTAAATCCACCGAGTGCCATTTTTTAAAATAACCTATCAACCTTTCGCATTTGGCACCGCTGATGCTAATCCAATACTTTGCTTTCCCCTTCACTCTTCGCTTATCACCTATTTCGTCAACGATACTTATCGCATTTTACCTAACCTCGCGTCCTACGTCCCTCTTTTATGGCTCTCTTGCTCATTTTATGGTGATATCACCATCGAAGACCGGAAGATCACAACGTCCTCGAAGGCTGGCCAAAGCAGTCAGCTGTCGAGCTCGTGCTTGTATTTGTGCTGTATTTGTTTGCGATGTGTTGTTTACCATTGTTTTAAGTATTTTTTAATTGTTCCAAAGGGGGGAGGGGGAGATCACTCTACTTGGAAGAGTTCCGTTTAATGTATCAAAACAATCAGGATATACTGCTATTAGGTAAAAAATACATAAACATGATATTTTATGTATAATACATACACAAACATAAATCATATTATATATATATATATATATATATATATATATATATATATTATATATATATTATATATATATATATATACACATACATACATATATGCATTATATATATATATATATATATATATATATATATATATATATATAGTATATATACAGAGAGAGAGAGAGAGAGAGAGAGAGAGAGAGAGGAGAGAGAGAGAGAGAGAGAGAGAGAGAGAGAGAGAGAGAGAGAGCTTAGTCTTATCAAACCAAACACCAAAGTTGTTTTTAAAGTGAAAAAAATTCACACAAAAAGTTAAGTATACTAAGAAGCGAATAAAATATTAATATTCTAAGAAAATTATTGTAATTTTGGAACCTGTTGCATTAGATGATAAAGAACCCTTAAACTTATTCCGAAACAAAGATACTCATAATTAAGTGAAGCCTTCCTACTTATACAGCATTCTAATTATCGTCTGATTAGAAATCTTGCTACAATTAACAGTGCAAATCAATTTAATTCTCTTTTATGCGATCTGCAATACTTCAAAAAGGAATTTATACATTCTCTCAATTCATTCTATACATGGAAATATATGGATAAATATCAACACAACATCGTGTTCAAATAGAAATAAATTTCTACCTCATACTTAGGATCGAACGCTAGCCCCTTCTAATGAAAGGCCAGGTCGAAACCAACCATGCCACGAGAGGCCATAAAAGGAAATCGGAACCTGACGCTACCTAGCTGTCCGAGGATTTACCTGGCGAGACATCCGTCTCTTACCAGCGAGTTTTACCCGATTTCCCCGGCCCACCACGTGACACAATTAGTAGTAATTCATTCAAATTATCCCTAATAAGTCAATATGGATAAATATCAACACAACATCGTGTTCAAATAGAAATAAATTTCTACCTCATACTTGGGATCGAACGCTAGCCCCTTCTAATGAAAGGCCAGGTCATGAAAATTATTTCCAAACATAAACAAACTTGATTTTCAATCCGCTAAGGTAGATTAGTGTATTTTTTCTTACATTTAAGCTCTTTGCATTTCATATAACATGGAGCTTGTGTGCTAGATTATATTCCTGTTAAATCTTTTTATGTCTACAATCCTATGATGCATCTAAACAAACAACATGTTCATGTTGTTTCCATTAAATTCATCTGTGCATCCGCCTTCCATCCACTAATCTTCCTGCTATTTTTCTTACCAACTCACCCCCACCATTTTCCCTCATAAGAGTAGTTTCTTCATCTATTTTGATTAATCTCTTTTCCCTTAACTCGCATTCTATCCTCTCTTCTACTACTTTTTTTATTTTATGTCACATGCCAATCTGCCTTGTATCTGTCATTTTTTCTAGTAATTTTCCGCCTATTTCTTCTCCTCATTTTTCCCAGACTTCTCCTCCCTTTTGTGCAACAGCTGAGTGGCTCAATCTCGGTTATGACTGAGGGGGAGCAGCTAAGAAGACAAATATAATCCCATCAAAACTTTGCCTTAACCCGTAGAGTGAAATCGCAGGGAAGCGTAAAATTGAAGGAGTAGACTTAACAAGGGTGCAGGTCAACTCTTGGACGAGGTGGGAAAATGATGAAAGAAAGGGGAGAACTTCAAAGGAGAGAGAGAGAGAGAGAGAGAGAGAGAGGAGAGAGAGAGGAGAGAGAGAGAGAGAGAGAGAGAGAGAGAGAGGGAGAGAGAGAGAGAGAGAGAGAGAGTTCTTTCAAACACATCTTGAGAATGTTTTTTTTGCACAGAAAGTTAATCCAAGTATTACTAGTGAAAATAAAAAATAATACTAACAAAGAGACCAGAGATAACTAAAAAGGAATTATCGTTCCATTTTGTCCTTTTTTTTTAATCTATGTATATGTCTAAACCATCTAAAAATCTGACTGGGATCTGTCATATTTTTGTCAATAATATGTAAATAAAATTAGAATTTCATCCCTTAACGTAATTTCCCTCATAAATTCAGACTGAATTTACAAAAAGAAAAAAAAAAAACCCTATTGTGAAGTTAATTTTTTTTTCAGTTTGTATATTTTCTCCTATGCATTCGTATGTTAAAAATGATATATAATCCAGTCTTGATTTTTTTTTTCAGATTAATACTAAGAAGTTCCACTATCATTCATACTAGAAACAAGAAAGAAGGGACATGATTCATGGCCAGATTTATCTAATCTAACTATGGTTTTTTTCTATTCAGGAATTCTGCCGCATCTACTGTATACCACTATGAAAAACAAAAATTTCTTATTTAGTGACTTACCAAATACTCCGGACAACAATTTTTGCTATAATATCTCTAACCTTATATTCTTGTTTACCTTTAATTATTCTCGAATCAAACTAAATTATATCATGCAGGAGTAAGCAAAGGGAACACGTGACACCTAAAAATTACGAAATAATTTCGCCATTTATCTCCAGCAATTACTATTTTAGATTACGTAGACCAATTACATGTAATTTTTAGCAGTACTCCAGCATAAAGTTAAATAATGACGTGACCTGCCACACTTCTTTTTCGTAGCGTTCGGATAAAATACGTAGTGTTTTGTTTGTGAAGTAGTTAACTGCAACTCTGGGATGTTAATTGTGGAGTTTTAAGACTTTTGGCACACTGTTACTATGTATGACCGGAAATATTCTCTTATACCTCTTTTACATATAGAAGGGACGTTGCATTAAAAATATCAAAAGACTTTATTTACACGATTTTCTCAATTCTTATTTTAAAAGCCCACTCTCTCTCTCCTCTCTCTCTCTCTCTCTCTCTCTCTCTCTCTCTCTCTCAATAGGTAATTTACATCGTTATATACTCCGCTATCCACAAATGCAAGAATATTATTCAATTGAATACAAACTAAGAAAATATTACTAAAAAATTAACTAAGGTATGAACTTAATTAATTTCTACCAAAGATTCCTTTATATATATATATATAACACATACACACATTATATATACATATATATACATATACATACATATACATATATATACATATATATATATATATGTACATATACATACATATACATATACATATATATGCATATATATATACATATATATACATATATATATATACATACATATATATACATATACATATATATATATACATATATATAATATTTATACACATATATATGAAAAAGAGAGAGAGAGAGAGAGAGAGAGAGAGAGAGAGAGGAGAGAGAGAGAGAGAGAGAGAGAGAGAGAGAGAGAGAGAGAGAGAAATCTTCGAATGTAGATTTATAAACTTATTCCCTTAAAGCTGGGTGCTGTCCAGATATTCAGAAAATGTTTTATTTCTCAATTCTTTTATGACCCAGCATTTCCGGTCACCAGACCCTGAAATAATTTAACGTGTCCAGTTTGCTTTATATTTCAGAATATCCCGACAATACAGTACATGTATATATTTTCATTCCTACCGAAAATGAATTTGAAAGGCTTGACAAAATTGCGATGATAATTCTTACATTATTAAATGACAAAACAATTCATGGAGTTATATTTGTTGTTATACTTGAGATATTGACATCTTTCATATTTACTTTTATCTATTTTATTTTGCATTTCTGCTTTGCCCTTTCCATAACATCACTGACGAATTATCCTACAGCTAAGAGCGTTTACTGATGCTTCAAAACGTCATACGTGATTACTTGAAAAAAAAGAGCAATGATAATTTTTACAAGTAAAATCATCAATAGAACGAATTAGAAATCTATCTTTTTTTTATGCTCACAAGTTTACTGGTGCTTCAAAACCGTCATTTGTGATTTCTTGAAAAAAAGAGCAATGATAATTTTTTAAAGTAAAATCATCAATAGAACGAATTAGAAAGCCGTTTTCCCTTTATGCTCACAAGCTTTAACGGTTTCAGTCACGATATATTAAATGATTTTCATGCAATACTTAACTCCCCTTCCCACCAAAGCCCCTTATTCCCATTAGCTACCTGTCTGTATCAAATTCTACGACTTGACAAAATATCAAACAATACCCTGTCAACTTTAAATCCAATTTTTCATAATGTAATTTAAAACTAAAGTTTATTGAGATAATTTCTATAAATCGTTCCAAGGATTTGTTAGACATTAATATTACTAATGTCATTCGTGATGCAATTCTACGGCTGTGCTATAAAATTTCAAGCATTTATTTTTAATCTTTATTAAGTACAGCAATCAACTAGATCTTTGTATCACAGATCTTATAATTAGAGACAAGCCTATATGAATTATCATGGAATATTAGGTAATATATACATTATAAACTTGTGTACTCGAGCCGTCAAAAATTACGCCTATATATCTACATACAGAGACACACACACACACGCACACGGTTTCAACCCTCCCCACCCTCTCCCCCTTTCCTAACTACAAGCTGCTGATTCGGCAATTTGTGGGAGAGTGTGGTTTCCTCTTGGGCGTGTCAGGAAGTATGTATGTATATGTATATGCATATATATATATATATATATATATATATATATATGTGTGTGTGTGTGTGTAATTATATATATATACGTATATATAACTATACACACACACACACATATATATATATATATATATATATATTATATATATATATATATATATATATATGTGTGTGTGTATATATACATATATACTTATATACATATGTATATATATACACGAACTATATATATATATATATATATATATATATATATATATATTTATATATATACTGTATATAGTCAGACACTTGCTCTGTATCATATAGGATTATAGGAGAGATGATCACGTATCGCCGGCATACAATCAAAGTCGAGCCTCTAATAATCTATATAATTCATTTGATATTCAATTATGCAATACGTAACAGAAATATGGTAACGAATTTAACCAAATTTAAAAGGGTTCATATAAACTATTACATCACTAGTTTTTCTTTTTTTATGCAACGCAGTTACAGAAAACCAATTTCAAGGTAGTTTAGACATCTATCGGATATGACGATTACTAACAAAACGACGAATGTTGTTTTATGTTGACTGTCAAAATAAACAGTCAAGCCGAGAACTAAGGAGGAGATCTTTCATCAAAGGTCGCCCTGTCTTTCTCGTACCTCGGGCATATGTTGAATATGATAGCATTTGCATATATATAAAGGCATTATACAGAACGTCAGACCAGCCAGTATTCAAGGCTGCAGCTTTAAATAGCTAATAAGTTGTTCTGAGCGCCAGGGGAAAAAAATGGTTATTATCATTTCGTTCCAAAAAAAAAAAAATCAAATTATTATTTCGTCCATTAAAACATATTGGCAAAATTTTGTCTTCATGGCTATGAAGGTAAATTAGTTCTGCAGATCACCACCGGAAGTAATTAGGATGTGCATTTGGATGATTTTTTTTCCCCCTTGTAAATTAGTTTTACGTCTGATCAGAGGTATTCAGTGCCAATGACAATATGAATCTTACTAAAGATTACAATTTGAAAATTAATAACTGTATTACATATTAGATTTTGGTTATTTATGAGTTTACGATCATGGCATTTGGTGGTGTATATAAAGAGCAACTTGAAATACTTGCAAACGATAAATATATTATTATTTAACTTGCAGCGATATCTCTTTATACATAATCTATTCTTAAGCTTTCCTTAAAGATATCTTTATTAATGGTATTCCCAGAAACCAAATTATAAAGCTGGTAATTGGTAAAGACTTAAAAGCGTCTGAGAGAGAGAGAGAGAGAGAGAGAGAGAGAGAGAGAGAGAGAGAGAGAGAGAGAGAGAGAGAGAGAGAGAGAGAGAGAGACTAAAATCAAGGGAAAAGAAAGGCAGCCACAGACTAAAGGGAGAAGCAGAAAAAGCTCCCCCAACCAACAGAAGCCAGATGTCCAAAACTTTAAAATGACAATCTTAACGACCAAAACAAAAAACTGTTCCGATGGCTGAACAGAATGAAGGAAATAAGTCATCTTCTAATAGAGTAGACATAGACTAGCCAACTATTAATTCCCTTTAAAAATAAAACTTGATGATTAAGTATTGAGTTGGATTCAAACACGTCATAACACTGAATAAAATAATATAAGTAAAATTTTATTAATATAAAATATTTCCAAAAAAAAGACAAGAATCTACTAAATATAAGTCAATTACTTAAAATGTAACCTAAACTAAGTTACCCCGATTTACGTACACATTTTTACACTAATGTCACCACAAAATTGGTCCTCCACACATACCTTTCCTTTTACCGGGCATATCAACAACATCAAAATATATATAAAAAATTGGATCAATAAAAACTATTTCCACGTAAAAAGTAATAACTGTCTCTTCAATGTATGAGAAAATTACTTCAAAAAACCTATCATTAAATGAAAAAAAATAAAAGATCCCATATTATAATGAAGAGGAGCATAAAAAAAATCCAATATTTCATGTTATTATTTTTTCTCACTTGTACATTCTTTTGGTATAAACAGACGCATGCAATGATGTAAAAGGATTTTAACAATAAGATATATTATTATTATTATTATTACTAGCCAAGCTACAACCCTAGTTGGAAAAGCAAGATGCTATAAGCCCAAGGGCTCCATCAGGGAAAAATAGCCCAGTGAGGAAAGGAAATAAGAAAATAAATAAATGATGAGAATAAATTAACAATAAATCATTCTAAAAACAGTAAAATTATGATGTAAGTAAGCCATAATTAGTTAGGAAAAGTATTATTAGCTTATAAACTCACGTGCAAGACTGAATGTAGGTGCGTTTCTGTTCATCGTGTGTATAAATGTTTGAAATAAAAAAGATCTATCCGAAATCCTTTGAACAAGATTGTGTTGCTTTTATAATTACAGAACAATTCTATTCCCTGAATTAGGAATATTGGCTTGAACAGTATAGCAGCATAAAACATAATGAGTGTCTGAAGTCTGTGTTCGACAACTTTCATAATTATGAAATTATTCGTAATTCCTGAAATATTCCTCCAACGGTCTCAAGTTGCAGGACTTTCGTATGGCAATTATCTCTGACTTCCTTAATTTTTATATACATCTTCCCTTCACTTTCATGAATATCATTAAAGTAGCTGCCTCTTGATTTTCCAGTTTTGGCAGTAATTACTCCCCAGTTTCATGACTTCTGAACAGTAATTACCGTTAAATTGAATAAGCACGTCGTAAAAAACACTTTTCCGTCCCACCGAGTGGGTCGGCGAATTGTTCTGGGTTAGGAGTCAAATTTTCCCTGGGCGTCAACTTACATTGATTAGAAAACCTGGATAACCTTCCAGTGGTTTGCTTACAATACCAAGAATGACCTCTCCTCAAAGTTCATCAGATTGTATAAACTACAGACAGCCTACCTAATCTTCCTTATATTAATAAGGAGCAAGTGTCTGGCAATACACACACACACACAATATATATATATATATATATATATATATATATATATATATATATATATATATATATATATATATATATACATACATGTATATATACACATACATACATGTATATATACATATATATACATATATACATATATATACACATTTATATACATATATATACATATAAATATATATACATATATATACATATATATATATATAAACATACATATACAGATATATATACATAAATATACATATATATATACATATATATATAAACATATACATATACATATATATATAAACATATACATATACAGATATATATACATAAATATACATATATATATATACATATATATAAACATATACATATACATATATATATACATAAATATACATACAGTATATATACATATATATATAAACATATACATATATATACATACATACATATAAACATATACATATATATACATACATACATATATATAAACATACACATATATACATACATACATATATATAAACATATATATATATATATATATATATATATATATATACACACAATTCCGGTCACGACCAAGGCACTGCCAGACGTATAACTGCTCTCCCCTTGGCAGAGAGAGCGGGGAGGGGAGGGGGGGGGG
>NC_090733.1:130474332-130504332 GCF_036898095.1 Palaemon carinicauda | reverse complement strand
TGTTATTGCCCCACCACTAATTTCCAATATAGCCCCAATATACTATACTATAACCTAACCTAATTAATCTAAACCTAACCTAACCTATACACTAATTTCCGATATAACCCCAATGCTATTTTCTTGTTATTGCAACACCACTAATTTCCTGTTATTAGGTTAGGTTAGGTTAGGTTAGGTTAGGTCAGGTCAGGTTATAGTATTGGTCTTATACCGGAAATTAGTGGTGGGGCAATAACAAGAGTACCTAATTGTGTTCTACTCTCTAGCGTCGTCATTACCATCAACAACGGCATAGTTTCTGTAATAATTACCAATTCTGATAAATATTAAACATTCAATAACCTCTGCGTTCATTGACAATCTCAATATCTAATTCAGTGGGGGAAATTCAATAGGTTTTGCTCTTAAAAGGACAAATTAATATTCAAGCAATAATAGGAATTAGTCAGTATCCACGACTGACAATTTTTTATAATAATTATGCAATTAAGTTACAGGTATTTGAATCATTTCCTTTTCATTTCCATAACACTAATATTGGATCAAAGCAACTGAGTAATTCGTTATAATAAACTCCAACACAAATATTAAGTACAAATTAAATTATCATCAGAGATGTAAAATACAACCAAAATAGGAGAGCCTTTCTTTGAACATAATCTATAATAATACCAATTACTAATTGTTATTCATTCCTTTACGTGGATTAGTCAAATTATAATATGGAAAATTATAGTCATTAATCACTAATTTTCTTTTTGAATTTATATTCTAAATATTTTACATAGAATAAAGCTAACTGTTAATGGCATTACTATTTTATTTTTAATTTAAATATTTAGTAATTAATGGATTTCCTCCCCAACTGCCTGGTATAGAAGTACGACGGATTCATACACACGTTCGATAATAGTATTAATTCTCTCTAATGACTAAAATAGCAGAATTTCAAATTTATACAATATTCAAAAGTAAATTTTAGCTCAAGAAGTCGGTGTTTACTAATAGAGTTAGAAAGTTACGTTAAAATCGTATCAAATGATTGAAAATTCGTTGGTAATAGGATGTAGTTTTTTTTATATGAACAGTCTTCAGACCCTTTTCCCAATATATTTGGCACACGTGAAAGGGCAAAGGTGAGACCCTATGAAGGATGACCCAAAGCGGATGAAGAGGCTTTAGTTAGCAACCAGTTAGAAGGGAAAATTCATATAGCACTTGCAGAAATAAAAATATAAATTTACAAATGATGATCCTTCATACTCTAATAGGAAGGGAGTGAGATCATTTGAGTACCGAATTGTGAGAAATATCATGGAGGAAAAACCATTGTTAATTGTACTTATTCTCTAAGCATTCGAAACTAAGCAATATTAGTTCAGCAGTAACCTATAAAATGAGTTTCATTCCTATATACAGCTTTGCTGATCATGGCCACATACAGACCAATCCACTACGTTAAAGTATCCTCACTCATAAAAGTGTGTGTATATATATATATATATATATATATATATATATATATATATATATATATATATATATATATATCATATTCAATTTGTGTAAGACAAAGGTTTCATAGACTATATCAGTACCTGCTATGTATACCGTTAATGAAGCCGTTAATTCGACCGGAGACTATCATGCATTACAAGAAGCCTGAGCCATCACTTCCTGAAACTAACCCTATTGAAGCCGTTTATACGACAGGAGAATCTACCATGTATTACAAGAAGCCTGGGCCACCACTTCCTGAAACTACACCTTCAGAAACCTTTAATATGACAGGAGAATCTACCATGTATTACAAGGAGCCTGGGCCACCACTTTCTGAAACTACACCTTCAGAAACCTTTAATATGACAGAAGAATCTACCATGCATTACAAGAAGCCTGGGCCATCACTTCTTGAAACTACACCTTCAGAAACCTTTAATATAACAGGAGAATCTACCACATATTACAAGAAGCCTGGGCCATCACTTCCTGAAACTACCCCTACAGAGACCTTTAATATGACAGGAGAATCTACCACATATTACAAGAAGCCTGGGCCATCACTTCCTGAAACTACCCCTACAGAGACCTTTAATATGACAGGAGAATCTACCATGTATTACCAGAAGGCTGGGCCATTACTTCCTGAAACTAACCCTTCAGAAACCTTTAATATAACAAGGAGAATCTACCACATATTACAAGAAGCCTGGGCCATTACTTCCTGAAACTAACCCTTCAGAAACCTTTAATATAACAAGGAGAATCTACCACATATTACAAGAAGCCTGGGCCATTACTTCCTGAAACTAACCCTTCAGAAACCTTTAATATAACAAGGAGAATCTACCACATATTACAAGAAGCCTGGGCCATTACTTCCTGAAACTAACCCTTCAGAAACCTTTAATATAACAAGGAGAATCTACCACATATTACAAGAAGCCTGGGCCATTACTTCCTGAAACTAACCCTTCAGAAACCTTTAATATAACAAGGAGAATCTACCACATATTACAAGAAGCCTGGGCCATTACTTCCTGAAACTAACCCTTCAGAAACCTTTAATATAACAAGGAGAATCTACCACATATTACAAGAAGCCTGGGCCATTACTTCCTGAAACTAACCCTTCAGAAACCTTTAATATAACAAGGAGAATCTACCACATATTACAAGAAGCCTGGGCCATTACTTCCTGAAACTAACCCTTCAGAAACCTTTAATATAACAAGGAGAATCTACCACATATTACAAGAAGCCTGGGCCATTACTTCCTGAAACTAACCCTTCAGAAACCTTTAATATAACAGGAAAATCTACCGTGTATTACAAGAAGCCTGGGCCATCACTTCCTGAAACTACCCTTAATGAAGTCGTTAATACAACAGGAGTATCTACCATGTATTACAAGAAGCCTGGGCCATTACTTCTTGAAACTACCCCTACAGAAACCTTTATTATGACAGGAGAATCTACCATGTATTACAAGAAGCCTGGGCCATCACTTCTTGAAACTACCCCTACAGAAACCTTTATTATGACAGGAGAATCTACCATGTATTACAAGAAGCCTGGGCCATTATTTCGTAAAAATACCCCTACTGAAGCCATTAATACGACAGGAGAATCTACCATGTATTAAAAGATGCCGGACCATCACTTCTTGAAATTGCCCCTACTGAAGCCATTAATACAACCGGAGAATCTACCATATATCACAAGAAGCCTGGACCATCTCTTCCTGAAACTACCCCTACAGAAACCTTTAATATGACAGGAGAATCTACCATGTATTACAAGAAAAAGGGGAACCTACTATGTATTACAAGAAGCCTGGGCTATTACTTCCTGAAACTACCCCTACAGAAACCTTCAATATGACTGGAGATTCTACCATGTATTACAAGAAGCCTAGGCCATCACCTCCTAAAACTACCCCTACTGAAGCCATTAATACGACAGGAAAATCTACCATTTATTAAAAGACGCTCGGCCATCACTTCTTGAAACTGTCCCTACTGAAGCCATTAATACGACAGCAGAATCTACCATGTATTACAAGAAGCCTGGCCCATCACTTCCTAAAACTACCCCTACTGAAGAGACTATCCTGGAAGGTTTTTAGCCTTGCATGGTATATCGGCTCCTCCATATTGACCAGTTTTTCTGACTTTTTTTCTATAGTCAATGGGTTTGATCAATCATTTTCTTCATATTTCTGTACATATTGTTTTTGTTATTCTTGTTAATTTAGTTTTTAAGTAATATGTATATTATTTATTACCATTAATTCTTAGGTTGTCTGGAGACATTGAGCAAAATCCGGGACCAGTACGTCCTAGATTTCGTCAATGTTGTCTACTGTGTTGCAATATTCATGGTCTTCATGTAAATATCCAAGACCTTACAGTTGCATCCAGATAGTATGTTATTCGTTTGTGCACAGAAACTTTGGTTTCTAATATGACGCACTTATACGAGCTCCTTATAACTGATCTTAAGAAGCCAATAGTTTTGAAACAGGATCCCATTCAGTATTAGGAATGGTGGTGTATAATAGGACCGAGTACCCTGCTTCTCATAAGTCCTGCTATGAATGTGGATGTCATGAGATTCAGGTAATAAAAGTTTGTGGCAGGCATAACTACTATTTGAGTTTGATCTACAGGAATCCAGACATGGATGATGCTATTTTCAATTGTCTTCTTACCATTAAGGCTAAGACACAAGATGTGTCTTTGTTGGTGATTTCAATGCTCACCATAGGGAGAGGTTAAATTCTGTTTCTTTTACCAATCTCCATGGCTTAAGAGCTTAAGACTTTGCCTCTGAATTAGGCTGTGAGCAAATCATAAGAGAAGCTATTCACAGGTCTGGTAACTGATTGGACGGCGTATATACTGGCTCCTCTGGCGTTATAACAAGTAAGGTTGGTTCTCCAGTTGGGACATCTGATCATGCTTGGATTTCATTAATAGTGAAGATTGAGCAGCCTGTCCCTGATGTATCATACTCATGTAAGAATTATATGAAATCTCAAGCAGACTGGAATGGGATTTTGAGTAATCTTTTGGGATTGTGTTGGTCACAATTGTATCAGTGTTAATCCTGCTGTCCCTTTGAATGAAAATCTAGTCACCATAATTGATAGGCAAATCCCTTCTCGTGTGCTAAGGTACCCAGTGAAGGGGCAACCATGGTTCAATAATGATTGTAGACTTGCTAATTTGGAGAAGCAGGAGACCTATCATCTTTGGAGGGGTAACAGATCAGATTTAACTTAGAATAACTATACTCAGCTTAAGAGCTTTTGCTCAAGAGTTTATGATTCAACTGAAAAGGAATACAATTTAACCATAAAAGAAACCTATTCAGGTATAACCCAGGAACATAAGTGGTGCACTTCCCTTAAATCTACCCTCTTTGGTGTAGATGCAACAGTTCCTCCTTTACTTAAACCAGATGGCACTGTTACTTACTGTCCAAAGGAAAAGGCAACCATTTTGGCTGATGTATTTAAGAAACTAAATTACTATTTCCTGTTTTCCTGAGACTAAACTAACTAGTTTAAATTTTCGATCTCATAAAATTAAAGCTCTCTTGATGGACCTTGATACTTATGGAAGTGTAGACCTAAATGGTATTTTTCTTTTGTCTTTTACAAAGACTACAGATTTATAAGCTCTAAATTTATGTTATTTTGCACAAGTTGACAAAAGGAGGAGCTTTTAGCACTTATTGGAGGAATTGGTAATATTACTCCCCTATGTAAGAGTTTGTGGTAGCTTAAGTCCAACTGATTACCGCCCAATTTCCGTAACTCTCATATCTAAGTTTTTTGAACGTCCTTTGGCGAAATGTCTTAATAGTTAGTTAAAGGTAATCATCTGTTCCCAAGTTTACAATTTGATTTTCGTAAAGGCCTTGGAGTATGTGATGCCCTTCTTACAATCTCCAATGCTACATAGAAATCCCTTGATTGTGGTCAGGAAGTCCGTATGATTGGCCACAATTTTAGGCCTGCCCTTGAATGTATTAATCATGAGGCCCTTTTTTTCAAACTCAAACTATTGGGAGTGGGGGAGTCGTTTCTTAGCATCATTATTTAATCTTTAAGTAACAGACCACAAAGAGTTGTTGATGGCCACCATAGTGAGTAAGTAATAGACCACAGAGAGTCGTTGATGGGCACCATAGTGAGTATAAGAATGTGATATCAGGGTAGTATTCTTGGCCCATTACTTTTCACACTGTATACTATGACATGTGGTTTTGCCTAGAAAACAAGTTTGTTGCATATGCAAATGATGCTACATTCTTTGCATTAATTCCAATTGAATGTAGATCTGGGGTTACCGAATCCCTTAATAGAGATCTAGCTAAAAGTAGCACATGGTGCAAATTATGGGGCATGAATTTGAATACTAAGGGTAAAGACAGGGGCTCCTTAAACTGTATGATTTAAAATTTTAGGGTATGATTCTCGACAGCAAATTAACTTTTGAGAAACACATTAGGTCCCCAAAAATTGGCTTATTGAGTCTTGGGAAGATTTTCGGTAATCAATCTATTCTGAAGTGTTTTATATCTTTCATTCTATCTTGTTTCGAGTATAGCTCTCGTGTCTGGTCTTCAGCTGCCGATTCTCATCTTAATTTGTTGGACAGGAACTTATGGTGTATTAAATTTCTTATTCCTGATCTAGATATTAATCTCTGGCAACGCCGTTCAATTAGTTCATTATGCATGTTACATAAGATTTTTCATAATTCTAACCATCCCTTACATTTAGATCTTCCCGGACAGTTCCATCCTATTTGTAATACTAGGCATGCAATTAATTCTGATACTCAGGCCTTCTCCATAATGAGGCTCAATACTACACAGTATTCTACAAGCTTTATTCCGGCTATGACGAAGTTGTGGAATGTTCGAGTAGTTGAATCGGTAGAACTCCCAAATTTCAAACTTGCATAAAATGTTTTTATATTGAACAGGCTGGCATGTTTTTTCATAGTTTATATATGAAATGTCTGTTTAGATGCTGTTACTGTTTTCAAAATATTTTATTTTAATTTCATTATTTCTTATGTCATTTATCTATTTCCTTATTTCCTTTCCTAACTGGGCTATTTTTTCTTGTTGGAGTTGGGCTTATAGCCTTTGCTTTTCCAACTAGGGTTATAGTTTAGCTAATAATAATAATAATAATAATAATAATAATAATAATAATAATAATAATAATAATAATAATAATAATAATAATAATAATAATAATAATAATAATGTATATTCAGTGACGTTTAAGTTTACCTTTATTTTGCATTCTTAAAAGTAATCTGCAAACTGATGAGAATGTAAGCAATATTTGACATGTATCGTTATTACCTGCTAAAATACTCTTTTCGGGGTAAAATAACTGATAAAGAGGAAGACCAAAGGCAAACTCTCATCACTGTCTAAAGTAAGAAATTTTATTTTTTTAACTTAAAAAAAAGACGAGGGAATAACCTTGACAGGAAATATAGAAAAAAAACATGATCATCTATTCCAGTGTTTCCCAACCTTTTTTAAATGATTACCCCGAAATTTTATTTCCAACTAATCAATTACCCCATTGAACATATACCCGGTAACATCGGATGTTTTTTTTTGCAGCCACCTGATGAACTGTATGGATCATGTAGCCCGCTATTGGCTGCTTATAGTTAAGGATCCAAAACAAATGTAAACTTTTCTATTTTAATGGATATCAAAATGAATCATCATCAGTGCAGAATATTCAAAGTAACAATATTAATAGATATTATTTAGTAATCACTTTATGTTTGCTCTGGTTTTTCAGTGTGAGGGTTGAGCTTCTTTTGCCTGTGCAATTTTTTCTATATTTCAGAACATATTGATTACCCCAAAAATACGGGTTCATTACCCCAATGGGGTAATTTACCCCAGGGTTGGGAAACACTGATCTATTCGATCACGAAATGAAGAGTTATCAGGCTAACTTTTAAAAAGAACATGTTAAGCTGATTTCCATATAAGGCGGCTGCAGGGATCTTCTTAATTAAAAAAGGGAAAGAGAATAATCGTATTAGAAACCTTTTGAATCTATTCCTTTGTCACCGTCTATAGGGGGAATGATTAAAAAAATGGTCACAATCTCCTTTCTTAATTGCTTTAGCTTAAGGAAAAAGGGAGAACTGAAAGGAAGTTCTTTAGAAGGCAAAGAGAAAAGCCATCTCCAATAAGGAGATTCTGGCCTTATAAGCGAAGACAACACTTCATTTTTCTTTTAACCCCAACTTTCCTAATATTCGTGTCCGATTTTGATGTAATTTTCCTTCGTGTACATAGAGGAAAAGGAAAATTTCAAGATATATCAATACATATATGCAAAATCTGGCACGAATGGAAAATAAATACTTTTATCATTTTATTACTAAGCTACAACTCTAGTTGGAAAAGCATGTGCTCAGCCAAAAGGCTCAAACAGGGAAAGTCGCCCTGTGAGTTAAGGAAATAGGGAAACATATAGAAAAATGTGCCTGAATGTGCGCTCAAACAAGAAAACTAAACAAAGACAGTGCAAGACTATGGTAAAGAGGTTATAGGTGTCTGATTTCAGTTCCAGTTTCATCAGAATAAAAATGCCCAACAGAACGTCAGCCGGGCAAGCTCAACTCCTTACTAGGGTGCCCAACCACAGCAGTGGCCTCCCCAGTAAACAACTTAACTCACTGTCTCAGGCTGGGATCAATCTGCTGTCATGCGAATGCTAGGCAAACATGTTACCACTACTAGCCAGGAGAACAATGGTTTGATTTTGGAATGTCCTCTTAGAATATCTGCTGACCATAGCTGAACAATTACAGTGCAGTATTTGACATGTATCGTTATTACCTGCTAAAATACTCTTTTCGGGGTAAAATAACTGATAAAGAGGAAGACCAAAGGTAAACCCTCATCACTGTCCAAAGTATGAAATTTTATTTTTTTAACTTAAAAAAAAAAAGACGAGGGAATAACCTAGACAGGAAATATAGAAAAAAATCATGATCATCTATTCGATCACGAAATGAAGAGTTATCCGGCTAACTTTTAAAAGAACATGTTAAGCTGATTTCCATATAAGGCGGCTGCAGGGCTCTTCTTAATTAAAAAAGGGAAAGAGAATAATCGTATTAGAAACCTTTTGAATCTATTCCTTTGTCACCGTCTATAGGGGAATGATTAAAAAAATGGTCACAATCTCCTTTCTTAATTGCTTTAGAAGGAAAAAGGGAGAACTGAAAGGAAGTTCTTTAGAAGGCAAAGAGAAAAGCCATCTCCAATAAGGAGATTCTGGCCTTATAAGCGAAGACAACACTTCATTTTTCTTTTAACCACAACTTTCCTAATATTCGTATCCGATTTTGATGTAATTTTTCTTCGTGTAGATAGAGGAAAAGGAAAATTTCAAGATATATCAATACATATATGCAAAATCTGGCACGAATGGAAAATAAATACTTTTATCATTTTATTACTAAGCTACAACCCTAGTTGGAAAAGCATGTGCTCAGCCAAAAGGCTCAAACAGGGAAAGTCGCCCTGTGACTTACGGAAATAGAAACATATAGAATAATGTGCCTGAATGTGCCCTCAAACAAGAAAACTAAACAAAGACAGTGCAAGACTATGCCATCAAACAAGAGAAATAAACAAAGACAGTGCAAGACTATGCCATCAAACAAGAGAAATAAACAAAGACAGTGCAAGACTATGGTAAAGAAGTTAAAGGTTAAAGGTGTCTGATTTCAGTTCTAGTTTCATCAGAAAAAATGTCCAACAGAACATCAGCCGGGCAAGCTCAGCTCCCTACAAGGGTGCCCAACCACAGCAGTGGCCTCCCCAGTAAACAACTTGACTCACTGTCCCAGGCTGGGATCAATTTGCTGCGATGCGAATGCTAGGCGAACATGTTACCACTGTACTAGCCATACGAACAATGGTTTGCCTTTGGAATATCCTTCTCCTAGAAGATCTGCTGACCATAGCTGAACAATTACAGTGCAGTAGTTAAATCCTTGAGTGAAGAAAAAAAGCTTAGTTATCTTGAGTGTAGCCAGGTGTATGATGCAAGAGGAGAATTTGTAAAGAATAGGGTAGACTATCCGGTGCATGTGTGCGGCAAGGTAAAATGAGCAGTAACCAGAAAGTGATTCAATGTAATACTATCTGGCAAGTCATAGGATCCAATAACTAATGGTGGTATCCCAATGGGTGGCTGGTGAAAGGGTGTTTTAGAAGGAAGGAGAAGAAATAAATAGCACTCACTAAAAGCTCAAAGGAAGCTTTGGAAAGGATGGCCTTTAACATCCACAGAGCTCAAGAATGCATCCCATATAGATGGAAATGGCACAAGTGACTGGGGAAGGGGTGCGAGATGCAGTTCATGAGACCTGCGTCAGAGCCGGCTAACAAGGTTATAAATTTTCTGATGAAGGATTACCCAAAGATTTTGCAATTAATATATCAATATGCATTTGACTGTTTTGACCTTTGTGGAGCAGATGACTAACATTTATTTTCTTGGAAACAATTACCAAAATTGGCACACACTCCTTGAGGATTGTTCTTTTGATAAAACCTGTTAGCTACCTAAAAAGTAGAGATGGTGGCAATTTTCAAGCTGAATGCCAGAGAACAGATAAAATAAAAAAACTTTTCCTACTTGAATGATCTTGGTGTCATTTACATTTTTCACCATGTAGAATCCGAATTTGGAACTATTGTACCTACTCACTAATTTCCTTGTACTGTAATATCAGTCTGCATCATAATCAAGATAAAAAGTACCCATACCATAGGCACCACAAGTCAGATATATTATTGGATGTACATGTAGACAGTAGGCCTATACTTGTTTACCACATATAGAGTTGCTGCTTGGATCAGTATACTACAATGGTTTTAGCTAAACTTCACATTTACAGCTTCAAAGTGCCGTTCAGGTCAGAATAAAGCAGTGGCATTTGCACTGACTACAGCATTACGACTTTCATCCACACATGGTCAGTTGCTGGCAACGCTACAATGGGTGGGAGCTCTGTTAAATCTATCTGCCACACATCTCCTTTCTTGGTTTAACCCCAATTGGCAGAGGTATTGGTTTCTAGTTAACATATTGTTTGTTGACTGACTCCAGATGCAGCCTAACTGGTAGCAGCACACTTCACATGCTATTTCAATGCTTCTCAAGTTAGATAAATGGCTTCATGTAGCCTATGCTCTGGAGCAAATGTGTCCTACCCCACATAATCAAGACTGTCAGCAGTGCCGGATCTACCATTATCATGATCGGAAACTTCTCCAAGCTCTCCAGGTCTACATTATCCATTGCTGAAAGGTATTGGCTGAGTTTGCTGAAGACACTGAAAGCCTCATCACATACAACCCAGGTTTGCCAATCAGACTTCTTCCCTTGTCCATGGAATACTGAAACAACATTACAGCCAGTAAAGGCATGGATCAAGAGCCTATCTTTGTTCTTTTCTGCACGAGTGTAACACTATTTACATACAGGAACCCACAAACTGTCCTTGGTCAGAGGCAACCCACAACCAACAACTGCTGGAGAAGGTCCCGAGGGTCAGTAAGAACAAAGACTGCAATAACGAAAACATGTCGCTCGCTTTGCCACACAGACTTTGCTGCTGGCTTCTGTTGCATACCTGGCATGCACAAAGATCATCAAGTCAAGTTTTTTCATGACTGGTATGGTGTCAATCAAGCTAGATCAATAGTGCAGTTGCTGACAGCAACATCTTCCTTAGCCACAATGACCACATTTGGTGTAACCACACATGTAGTGTTATCAGCTAGAAATTTGAACCGCTCAACTTTGTTGTCCTTTTCTCTCAGGAAGTTTTACCAGTTTGAGAGAACTTTGACCACCCTGGTCACCATCCATATCGACCTGTGTCCTAGCGTTTATTTTATTTTATCTTTCAGACTAGATGGACGGTAAACATCATAAAACATGCCTGTTCTTTCCCACTTGGTAGAGTATACATGCATTGTTGGAAGGACTTCAAGCATATCAAACTCTGAACATCTCTTAACTCAACATGGGGACAGACTATTCACCAATGATGATGGTGTTGGTGTCTGGCTCTACCTCTGGGGCTGTATCTTTGGCTTTCAAGAATGGCAGTGAGGTGGTATTTCTGCCAGGAGTGGATCTTTCCTCCATTACTGAGGGCAGCAGGCTGACATTCTCATGATGGAAGAACTCTGTCACATTCTCTGCTTTAGCATAATATGAACAGCCGTTATTTGTTTGAAATCAATAGATGCTGGTATCAGTAGGAAAAACTTAACCCTATTCTTCTTGATTGGTTCATAGAAGGAGGACTCTTCTTACCCTTCCAGTCCCTTAATAAACTGCAAGAAGTTTTCTGTCATATAATGTTTGGGTCACGAAATCTTTTATTGAGGTTCAATATCATAACTTGTCTTGAGTTCTGAGGATGGGGCTTCCTTATCACATATGAAACACTTTTTGCATTCCATGGTGGTTCTACGAAGCTTGGTCAGATATTCTACTGGCTGAGCACACTGCTCTTCTTTTTCTGGCTCTTCACAGTTTCGTGTTGTTGAACATAAGTCAGCAACTTTGGTGATACTTCACCTAGTCCCTCCTCAGTTTCTTTTCTGTGCTACCACTATGAAGTCTGGCTGGATCTAGAACAATAGTTAACTCACTAATTGCATGAAAGAGGAGAATTGTCACAATCACAGTGTAGCCATTATGTTCTTGGGGTTGTTGTGTGTGTGGTGACTTGAACTCTTCACTCATCTTATGGCTAAGAGCACTTGCTCCAGTCATTCTGGCATTTAGATAATCCTGGATCTGTATCTACTACCTGGTAAATGATATTCAAGGTATTGCTGTATGATAATTATCTGTACTCACTGAAAAGCTGAGGGTTTACCCTTTTAATACCCTTACCACAATCATGAACAATAAGATACGAAACTTGGTTTGGGAATTATATGACCTAGACCTACCCCAATCGTTCATCCAGTATCCCATGCGACTTTTACACCATCCTGGTAACTAAATGCAAAACAATGGAAAGCCCTATTACTCTTTTTCAGGTCTCCCACGCTGGCAAACCCTGTTAATTCAGTTGCGGATGTCTAAATAAACATCTACGTTAATCTAAATTCAATCTACCACAGCCAGCTGATACTGGGCTTATTAGACAGCATTTGGAACACTAAACTCGTTATCTAGGTACACTAAATGATTATTCAGCTGATATTGAACCCCATGCGAAATTCCGTAGCATCAGTTTTGCTGTGACATCCACTCTGTTGGCAGAAGAACGTCAGTGAGTGAATCTACGGTTCCAAATTCCGGTTCTACATAGTAAAATAAGTATGACTTGACATAAAGATCATTCAAACAGGGCAAGTTTTTGCGATTTTATGGCTAATTGCAATATTTCTGTATACTCAATGGCGTCCATCTTGAAAATGACCTCTATCTTGAATTTTAGGCGGCTAACAGGTTTTATCAATAAAGCAACCTCAAGATGTATTTGTTCCTATCTTCGTGCATGTTTCCAGAAATAAAGGATTCTCCTGAAAATTTGTTGGTACCTGCTCTACAACTCTCGTAGTATACCCACCTGAAGTCAATATACATTCTATATAGATGTACTAATACTACATATATATGTAAATACATACATAAACACACATATATATACAGTATATATATATATATATATATATATATATATATATATATATATATATATATATCATATATATAATATAATATATATATATACTGTATGTATATATATATATATATATATATATATATATATATATATATATATAAATATTCTGCACAGTTTCATATCCTGTCACAGAAAATATTAGAATTGTACACTAAAACAACTCTCTCTCTCTCTCTCTCTCTCTCTCTCTCTCTCTCTCTCTCTCTCTCTCTCTCTCTCTCTCTCTCTCTCCAAATATTCCTTCCTCTCTCTCTCCAAATATTCCTTCCCTTTTTTCCAACGCAAAACAAAGTATACCTAGTTGAAACTTTTACGCGTAATTATAGCTGATGACGCTAATTGCGGTCATTACAGTTACTGCATGACTGTTTGGTGTTAACGAGGCTCATGAACGACATTCGTTAAATCATCAGACAAATGCGGTGTGTTCAACATGACGCAACAGAAATTTACAGTTTTCAAAATTGTTCTTTTTATTATGATGAACTGTATTCTTTCTTCTCATTTTGCGTGTGCCAGTTTATATATTTAAAACCGGACAAATAGGCAATGAACAGAGACATGACACCTTCGTCTAAATGATTATAAGAGTATACATGAACAGTTTTTTTCCTCATCAAAGTCACAAAAACCATATCCAAGCCATCAGAACACCCTCTAGCCCATTTCTTATTCAAAATACCTTAACCTTCAAACAAAATAAGTGTTCAGACCAGGTTCACATAAAAAAGCAATATTTTTTCCTGGCTACAATACTTTCGACAGTGTTGATCAAGTTCAGAATTCATACCATTAGAAAGTGGAGATGTTTAAGCGCAAAATGCTTCGGAAAACTAGCCTTCAAATTAGTGATAAATTGGTGGTAACTACACACTGAAAGATGAAATATACCGACGGAAGCCTTAAACCTCAAGCTATTTACAAAATCACGAACTCCGAAATTCAATGATCAACTCGACAAATAGACCCTATTGCCGAACTGATATGGGCAGATATTCGTTCGCATCACAGTACAACATTCACGTAGTGTTGAAGGACAAAAACTCATATGAAGACATTAAGCAGTAAACACCAGTCAAGAAATACTAAATCATAAACATTTGGATGATTTTGTGAGAGAAAACGTTATAATAACTATTTTGTATGTCACTTTACAATAAATTTAAATCGAACGAAAAAATGAAATTTTTGGTTTGGGAATTTTTTACCTAAAATATAAGCCAACATATCTACTATAAAATATAAATGCTATTTTAAAATTTAACTTCTGGACATTAATAACAATATATGGATGATTTTCCCGGAACGAGCAATTATCGAAATATACACTATGTAAGTTTTTAATTATATTAAATATAATGCAGGAAAGATGTACTAGTAACAAAAAATAAATCGTAATGCCCATGCTAATGTATTGATGAAAAAAATATGGAATCAATATAAGCATAAAAATATGATGTAACTTAACAAAAAACATGTAAACAACATTGGTGACAAAATAACACACAAGCAGAAATGTATAGTAAAAAAAAAAAAAAAAACTAACTATATTGATAAGAATAAAGGCGTCATAAAAACATGAATAAAAATTACAGATTATACATAAACCTTACAAAGTTGATAAAATAAACTTACCTTATATAAAAATATTAAAAGATATATCTAAACAATAATGCTTTCAAAAAAAAATAACAGAATCACAAAAAAAAAAAAAAAAAAAAAAAAAAAAAAAAAAAAAAAAAACATAATTGGGACCAAAAGCTTATAAGGCTAACGCTCTATCACCTGTTGCCTATAATTTTGTCTTGTTAATAAAATACGTCCCTTCGAGCAACTTTACAATTCAATATGAAAAATCTAATTTCTTATCGGTTCCTAGCCTAGCCTAGGACAATCTAGGACATAACCATGGATGAATCAGCAGGTATTAATACTGGCAGTGATTGATATATACAATATCGAGGAGCCTTTGTAGTTGATTGGAATAGACCGGGTCAGAAATTAAAATGTGGGTATTTGCTATAATGCAATATTCCTAATGAAAAAAAATAAGAAGGGTTTCTGGTGTACTTATGGGTACTTGAGCTATTCAGTTGCAAATGATTGGGGGAAGCCCGTTTTCAAATTTTTGAGGTTTTCAAGTTCCAAAAAGTTGACTGAAAAATCACACTTTAAAATGTAAACTAAAAACCACTGCCTAATCTCAGATTCTCCACCTAACCTGCGAATACTCCCTTCCTTCCTTAAGAGCTCCATATCCTTAACTAATTTCCAACAGTGTTTTGCTAACCAACCCGCTTCACTCTTGGAAAGGTAACATTACACGATATTTCGTAAATCCTAAACCTATCCAACTAATTTCGTATTCCACACAAAGGTGAACATTTTCCCAATAGTGAAAATCGATTTGACAAGTAATAAGAAACTTTAAACTGTCACAACCCAACAACATACACCCCAAATATCAAAGCTTAATGCTGTACTCACCAACCGCCGGAGAGAGCGACGGCAGTCCTTAACTTTCAGCTTGTGTTCCAGAATTCAAAATCTTGTTTATATAGCGTTGTACTGTTGGGAGGTCTGGATTATTGGATCATTTAGCGGTCCTCTATCAGGCCGGAAAGACTTGATGTATACTGATAAGTTTCGAGCCAAGCCTGATGAGCAGGTACATCAAGATAAATCATTTTGCGGGTTCGTAGAGAAGATGCATATACAGTTAGATAAAGTCATAGGGCCGTATAATAGATTTTTAACGGTAGACCACGTAACTTGCTCATAAATGGACGCATACCAGAAAATCCCAAGACGGTCTTGCAGAACAGACACCTACGGAAAAAGAAACTGATGAATTCCGGTACTACAGAAACATATCGGTCAGTATATTGTATAACAAACCTATATTGATAAATACATTCCGGTCTGGTATGCTATGTGACACGCTGGAAGAGCAATTGCATAACATATTAATCACATGGGCCAATTTATGACATATCAATCACATGGGACAATTTATGATAATGTGTCAATCAAATGAGACAACTTATGACATATCAATCAATCACATGAGCCAATTGACATTGCATGAGACAATTGATGAAATTTTATCAATCACATGGGACAATTAACATTATATCAATCACATAGGGCAATTGATGTATAATGGTGGGTAACGAGACATGACTAAAGAGCAGTACCATACCTGTAAACCACGTGACAGGCCAGAACAGATCACTAAGTTTGAGATTATCAGCAACTTGTATTTTGGGAAAAGTTCAGTTTAGTTGGTGCTAAGGATGTGCTTAAAGGACTTGGTACAGACTCGGTAGATTGTGCTGGCTATTAAACTAATACCCTTTGGGTGGAGAAGGGTAATCTTTAAGAAATTCTTGTAGTCATGCAAATAAAAGTGGTGATTTCTGCTAAAGTTAGGTATGGCAATATCGAAAGAACTATGGCCGAGGCATGCGACTTGACACAAATTTTTAACACGTATAACTTGCTCTTGCTTTTTCACTTCACCTTGTCAGAATAGTTAGGTAATCTCACTAAATATGGACGATGGTGTAGCTATGACCAGAAGAAAAATCACTACCATACCAACTGCATCACCATTACCTTGCTCATTTCACTTAAATATTATTCTTATGCATTCATGCTTTTCCGTTTAAAGCATTCGTGGCTCAAGTTTACGTAGCGATGCTTTTCCTCAAGGCTAACATCAATAGAGAGAAAGAGTAATCTTCAGTTCTGCTTCTGTCATCAACTCTCCAAAAGTTTTTTTCTCTCTCCAACAACACATACTTCGTTAAGTTAACTAACTGCCTTCATATAAACCTCACTTATCATAAAACAATCCATAAACGTATATCACATACTAAGTTCCCACAATCGCTTATCACATAATCACAGGAAACCTTTAACGTACACCGTCCAGAGGCAAAATGCCACTATTTGAGTCTATAAGGCGACCACAACCATACGACCAAATCTCGGAAACTGGGCAGTTGCTCAGAAACAAGCGTTGGATAGATACCGGTCGTTAACAGTTTTGTAAGTCATGTAAATTGGTAGAAATGTTACTATTTGAGACTGTAATACATATGTTAAAATAGTTATTTCCTTTACAGAGATGTTGGTTTCTGTAATAGGAAATAAATAAAAGCCTTTGCTACGAACATTTGTTGGCCAGAGTTCTCTTGTTTGAGGGTACACTCAGGCACAATATTTGATCTTATTTCTCTTCCTCTTGCTATTTTGAAGTTTCTATAGTTTATATAGGAGATATTTATTTTGATGATGTTGTTCTCAAACTTCTCGTAGTTTATTTCCTTATTTCCTTTACTCACTGAGCTATTTTCCCTGTTGGGCCCCTGGGCTTGTAGCTTCTTGCTTTTCCAACTAAGGTTGTGGCTAGGCAGAAAAGAAAATAATAATAATAATAATAATAACAATAATAATAATAATAATAATAATAGAGTAACCATGGAACAACTATTTCCGAGCTATTTTTTTTTTCGAATTTCTGATGGCAGGATTTTTAGAAAGATCGATATCTAGTCAGACAGCAGAATTTGATAAATTGTTTCTCTACCATGGGTTGAAATTTACTTTACCAAGGTCCAACCATTTTCCAATTATACGACGGATTGATTTTGAAGGATCGAGGATCAGTCGCGTCTCATAATTTCCCCATTTATTCCCCCCCCCCTCTCTCTCTCTCTCTCTCTCTCTCTCTCTCTCTCTCTTTCTTAACCATCAGCTACGATTGAAGCGTTCGATTATGAAATAGGTACACAATCCATTTTTTGAATCATTAGAAACAAAAGAAAATGAAACAATTATCATCGACCAGTTCGCTTTTGAGGGTTGACTCTAGTTGAGAGAGAGAGAGAGAGAGAGAGAGAGAGAGAGAGAGAGAGAGAGAGAGAGAGAGAGAGAGTAATGCCCAAAGGTTATCTATCACATGAAGTGGAAGACGCTGTATGGGATGGATGCTCTCAAGTTAGCAAGAGCCCGTGCTACCAAAAGTCTGTTTCACCCTACAGCCGGAGACACAGTATATCTCAATTTATCCCGGATATCATATAATGGATAATTTCATATATAAACAATAAAATGCCCTTAACATAGCAGAACTAGTTTTCTTATGTTACAAGTTGACGTAAGTCTCTCTTCGTAATTATATATATATGTATATATATATATATATATATATATATATATATATATATATACGTATATATATACATATATACAGTATATATATATATATATATATATATATATATATATATATATATATATATATATATATATATTACTTATCTCAAGATATTTCATATTTCTTAATAATTACTTATCATGCATAGTTTTTTCCTCTTATTTCCTTTCCTCACTAGGCTATTTTCCTTGTTGGAGCCCTAGGGCATTTAAAGCACCCGGCTTCTCTAACTAGGGTTATAGCTTCGCTAGTAATAATAAAAATAACGAAACAAAAATTGTGAGGAGTTCAGCTGATGGATCGCATGTTATCTCACGATAACGATAGAACCGAGTTACTGTGGACATGACAAAAAGTGTGACGTATGATTATTATTTTTTTTTTTTTTTTTTTTTGGTTTAGGATTAAACAGAACCAGTATTACTCTTGGCCCATGGACACCATTGAACTATTTTAGGCTGCAACCTCAAGCCAAATATCTATAATCAGATGTCAAAGAAGCCAAGGAAGTGAACGATTAGGATTCATAATATTAAAAATTCTAAGACTTGGATTTCCCTCATATGTTCACAAGGGAAAACGTTAAAACTAGTGAATTTTGGCATTTTCATGAATTGGATGGTAAATTCAATGGAGTTAAAGATATTTTCCTAGTCAGAAAGCCCGTTATTTAACTAAATATGAAAACTGATTCCTGTTCGGGAAAGATTTCTTCTTTTAACGGTAATGAAGCACTTTAAGTTTAGAGGGTCTAAAATTTAGTTTCACATAATACTACTTTATCTGTGGGACCTTGATTTGGCGGCATCAGCACATCCGACGAGCTTTTCTTATTTGGTGTCATTAACTTTATCGATAATGTAAATAAATGATCCTAACTTTCCAATTTATATAACCTCTTTAGTCATTAATTTCTTATATACTATATTCTGCAGTTGGCCAGCGTGGTGATGAAACTGTCCAAACTCCCTAACATGCATAAGGTCATATTTGAAGTCTTTGTCCCACAGTAGACTAGAAGCGGCTGCATTTGTTGTTATTTATATAAATATATATATATATATATATATATATATATATATATATATATATATATATATACTGTATATATATATATATATATATATATATATATATATATATATATATATATATATATACAGTATATATATAATGTTAATATCTATAAATATAAAAAGATGAAATTTTTCTACCGTGTCAAAATTAAATTCCCCCTCTAATCAGTGTTTCCTACTTCAATTCCAAAAAGAAATCTGACGAAATGAGATTAAAAAAAAAAAAAAAAAAAAAAAAAAAAGTGGAATAGAGCTTCACTTCGGAAGGGAAAGAGAAATTAGATGAAATGAAAGAGACAGAAGACGGAGAGAGATAGACATGGCACAATGTTCCCCCCGAGTCATTTCATATGACCCATTCTTTTGGCTGGAATGCTTGAAAGAATCAAAGCCTTTTTGTGATGGGATTCGAGTGGCTTATTGAAGGATTGGTTGAGATCGCCCGGAGGAGAGAAACCTTCGGAATGTCTGCCATTAGAGAGATTCCTGTTAATACTCGTTTGATGGCGGAGCGTTCCAGACGGTGATCGATGGAAGCTTTTTCATTCCAGCGTTCTGGAAATGATCTGAATGTAAATCATTACGTATTTTGGATCTTCCAGGAAATTCACTTCCCCTAAGTAGGAAACGTTCAAATTCGCATTGTCAATCTATTATTTCTCTTTTCTATTTGTTTTGTGAGAGAGAGAGAGAGAGAGAGAGAGAGAGAGAGAGAGAGAGAGAGAGAGAGAGAGAGAGAGAAATTCAATGAATGGTTTTAACCATGCGGAAGTATTACCTAGCTGGGGCCATTCACTATTTACCTCACCACATGTTTTCAATCCAATCTATTTGTTTGTGCGTCCATGTTGCGGCTGTATGAAAAAGGTTACTATTGGTACCAAAGCGGGGCCTCGCATCTGTCAACAAGTGACTGGATCCTGGTGCGGGAACCTTTCCTCAATCATGGCATCCTGGCGCAGGGACATTTCCTCAATCATAGTATCCTGGCGCAGGGACATTTCCTCAATCATAGTATCCTGGCGCAGGGACATTTCCTCAATCACGGTATCCTATTCTACTCTGACTAAAGCACACCCCAATCGACTACTCACCAGGCACATCGGTAAGGTCGACAGACACAATGGACTTCTGCCGTGGAACAACCATTTGCCTACTCTTGAGGGCTGCCAATGCAAGAGCCCGGGTCCTACGGTCCAGGATTAATAGAGTCCTGCTACGGTCTTACTCCTAGAGCAGGGCGTTCTAAAACGAACGAACGAACCCATTTGCCTGGCCGTGCATGGGAATTGAATCTATCTCCCCTTGCTTTGAGGAGAGAGCAACGTGTACACCGATAATTATTGCGAGTGTATGTTTGTGGATATACATATAAAGTACAGACACTTTTTTATATTTATCTATCTATATCTGAGGCCTTTTGCGTCAATAGGCGTAGGAGGAGATGATGATAATATCTAATGAATGTGTGTATGTGTATATATATATGTGTGTGTATAATATGTATATATATACATATATATATTATATATATATATATTATATATATATATATATGTGTGTGTGTGTGTGGGTGTATAAATATATACACTGTATATATATATATATATATATATATATATATATATATATATATATATATATACACATATGCAGTATATACATATAAATACTTATTTTTAATAAATGAGATGCACTAAACAAAAGTCTTCTCCTATGGGCTTCAAGAGGAAGATTTGATAAAACTAAAAATAAAAATATGTTCGCGGACTTTTACCATTAACTCTAAAGCCTTTTTGTTTGGAGTCCAAAGAGACCTAACAAGGTAAATGCCAATATCAGGGCAAATTTGTTTTTCGTATTGCACTGGTGTGGCAAAGAGAGGAAATTAACAGAGCTCTTTGAAGATTAAACTGAATCCGACTATATCGGAGTCAGTGGATTTTGGAATATTATCTTTTATATTAAAGAAGCTGATGAAATTACGATAATTCATCTTGAATGAAGATTGATATTCTCAATTGACAATATCAAATGCGTCTGTCTATTTACATACTGATTAATGTAAGTATGGAGATGAAAAACATACACAAATATCCACAAATAAAGTTTTTTTTTTTTTAACTAAAATCTTTTAAAGATACTCTTATGTCCTTCCACTTGCATCTGTTTATGGTCTTTCTATGCCAATCCACATCCACCAACTTTCTTAGTTCGTCAATCCATCGTCTCCTCCTCCTACCCCTGCTTTTGTAATCATAGGGACCCATTCTCTTATTCTTAATGTCCGTCTATTATCTGTCATTCTCATTATATGTCCATTTTTTTTCTTACGTGTTAGAAAATTCTCTACTTTAGTGCTCTCGTATCCATATATATATATATATATATATATATATATATATACATATGTGTATATATACATGTATATGTATAAATATGTATATATACACACACACACACACACATATATATATATATATAAATATACAGTATAAATATGTATATATATATATATATATATATATATATGTATATATAAATTCATGTATGCATGTGTGTATGTATTCGTGTCTATCACCTATATGCAAAGCTATGAGTATTAACTTTTCCGATCGATGAATAAAATATACTTTGATTTTGAAAAGTTTTAATCAAAATATGATTTGATTTTAAAAACTTTTATTTCAGGTCCTCCCATCTTACTTAGGTTTCTGTATTTCCTCATCATTATGAACCTTCATATCCACTAAACCATCTTTGGGTACATTAAGTAAGAAATAAAACTAACCGGAATATCCTTTTTCTCATCTAAAGATAGACGAAGACACTTAACATTTAAGAGCTAAATCATTTCGCAATTTTCTGCACATATGAATTCTTTTATGACCGGAGAATTGCTGCAATATTTGCAATTTTGCAATCGTGTCGCTATATTTGCATGTTATTAGCACATGATTTTAAAAAAAGATTAGAAATAAGTACAAATATCCAAAATGAGTTATATTTTACTGATGCAATGACGTTCTTTGCTTAATTTTGTGTATAATCTTATTCATGTATGATTTTGAAAAAAAAAAAAATATATATATATATACATTTGTTCAAATATCCAAAAGAAATTATATTCTACTATGTGTATCTTTTATTGATACAATGCTGTTTTTGATTGATTTTGTGTATAATTTTATTCAGGTATGATTTTGAAAAAAGAAATATTCATTTCCTCCAATATCCAAAAGGAATTATATTTTGCTACGTGATCCTATGATGTTCTTTGATTGATTTTGTGAATCATTTTATTCATGTATTAGTGCAGTTTAGTTAAATCTTTATACAGTTGGATATCAATACCTTTATTATCCTATTAATTCTTGCATGATTACAGTTATTCCTTTCTTTGAATTTTCCTACGGAAGTGGGATACAAAAGGTAATCGATGTTGGACAATTCTATATTTTCCCTGTTGGGACCCCTGGGCTGATAGCATCCTGCTTTTACAACTAGGGTTGTAGCCTAGCAAATAATAATAATAATATGTGTGATTCTCAGATCAAATTTGGAATTTAGAAGGAAAGGAAAAGGTGGTGTGTAAAAATGCATAACATACGTGTTTCTACACAGTGTGACGGGCCGAGAGAAGGTTGCGAGTCAAAGACAGTATGAAAGCAACTGAGTAAATTTATTATAGAACACTCTCCTTCATATACATAAGCTCAAAGCAACAAGAAATTTCATGTTAAAAAAACAGACACTGTTACAGAGGAGAAAAGCAGACGTTTATTCTGGTTCTTTTTAGTGCGAGGGCAGAGCGAAGATACAAGCATAATATATACACAAAATGAACTATGTACGATCGTGTGACACACGGTTGGTACAGTTTCCTCGAAGATATGTAGTTACTATTAACAGTATATCCTTTTATATTTTAATTAGTTTCTCACTATCAGCTGTGAATGAAATTTAATCGTTTCTGTTTACAATCAAGGATCTTTGTTGCTTCAAGCGAAAGGGTATAAAATAATTAATAAAAATTTCAGTCAGCCAAAAAATAATTTGCATCTTCGGGTAGGTAAATTATTTAGGAAACCACACATGCCGCTGGTAATTGTAAAAACGTCCGTGAAAAGTAAACCAACATTCTGTTAGAGTTAGTCTTTTATAACTGAAGAGTTCCCGTACAGCTAAAGGCATAAACTTACTTGAAATTTTTGCCAATTATTATAAGTATTTTGATCCATTTGACTTTGAAAACGTTACACAGCAAAGTTTTAAATTCTGGCAATGAATCTAAACGTCATTTCAGCCATAACAATTGTTAAAAACATTGCCTGAGTTAAATATTCATTCGTTTTTTTTAAAGTCATATTTTGAATGTTTTGTCATTTACTAACTTTGTAGTATGGGTGTCATATACGGTACTGATAATAAATTGTTAAATAAAGTTACATATTACGAAATATATCTTTAGTGTAACTGTTAACGAAATAGTAGAACGTACAATCATTAACAAATATCATGGAATAATCATCGGAGTGACTTCTTCATCAAATCATTAAACTGTTCAACTAGTTGATTATACCTTGAAGCACTAATGTAGAAAACAACTCTCTTATTAAAACAAAAAGATGATTGTTATGTCTAAGAATATACATCTTCAGAGGACTCTTTGAAAAGATATATTAGAATATCATATCAGCATTTAAAGTGTGAAGTGATTGCGTTTTTCGAAGCATAAAGAAAGATTATAACTCTCTCTCTCTCTCTCTCTCTCTCTCTCTCTCTCTCTCTCTCTCTCTCTCTCTCTCTATATATATATATATATATATATATATATATATACTGTATATATAAATTTATATATATAAATTTATATATATATGTGTGTATATATATACAATATATATATATATATATATATATATATATATATATATATATATATATATATATATACACACGCACATATATATATATATATATATATATATATATATATATATATATATATATATACACACATACACATTAAATGTTTAAAGGTGACTCAAGAGTGGCAGATGCAATGTTTAATCCTGTATCCAACAGAACGACCATATAAATATATATTAAAAGCCCAAGCACCCTCTTCACCCAAGCTAGACCATGGAGGGCTAGGCATTAACTGCTGAAGACTACCTATAGACTACACCATCCTTACCTGAAATGGACAGTTAGATTGCAGAAACTACAAGAAACATCCAGGCTCAAGCGAGACTTGAACTCCCAACTCAGAAATTGTGAAAGGGGATATTTACAATACGCTAACACAAAAAAAAAAATCAGTACACACATACATATCGTATATGTACACATGTACAAAAGCATATGTATATACATAGATATGTATGTGTGTGCGTGAAAAAATCACGTGAACTGACATGTGGTGAACATGAGATATACGTTATAATGATTCACCAATAAACGAAAGTACGAACTCCAATAAAGTTTTTTTACTTTTTTCTTTGTTGTTAAAGCACGTAGTGTATATATATATATATATATATATATATATATATATATATATATATATATATATATATATATATATATTATATATATATATATATATATATATATATATATATATATATATATATATTTATATATATGCATACATACATACATATATATATAAATGTATATATGTATATATATATATATATGTGTGTGTGTGTGTGTGTGTGTGTATGTGTGTGTGTCTGTAAGCGTGCGTATATTCGTCAGTAATATACACGACCTCAGAAGTCAGTCTATAAAAAAAAATAAAATTGGTTTCATACCCTCGCAGACGAAAATCCTATCCAGGAATATCTCAAAAAAAAAAAAAAAAAAAAAAAAAAAAAAAAAAAAAAAAAAAAAAAAACCACGGAGAATGATGTGGTGTTAATGCTGGGGACTGTTTGGCCTTATCGACATGCACGGAATCGACCTCGACCTCCTGTTCCGGCTTTCAAAAAATGTCAGAGTCGTAGCTCATATTTCCAGGCCTCTGGGAGAGGAGACATGATACAGTTTAGAATGGCTCTTTGGTAGAAGGAAAATACGGGGTAAAGAGAAAGCCGAAACCGCTAAATTTATCAAAGGAAAAAGAAATAGAAACTGGTAAAAATACCTAAAGGTGGAAATAGAATAGAACCTTCTGCCTTTTGATTAAAAAAAGAAATAGAAACTGGTAAAAATACCTAAAGGTGGAAATAGAATAGAACCTTCTGCCTTTTGATTAAAAAAAAGAAATAGAAATGAAATAAAAAAAAGGAAGAATGTCGTGGACGACTATTTTTGTTGTCTTTAGATTAAAAAATGAAATAAAAATAGAATTAAAAAAAGGAAGAATCTCGTGGACGACTAATTTTGTTGCCTTTAGATTAAAAAATGAAATAAAAACAAAAGTTAAAAAAAGGAAGAATCTAGTGGATGAATAAATTTGTTGCCTTGAAATTTTCTTTCTCATAAAAATAAGCGGGTAGAAAAAAAAAAACAAAAAACTATCGTATGACAGTGCAAAGAGTTCTGAAAAATGTCTGGATGAAAAATGCTTACGAAGAAATATTAACGTCGTTATTTATTGGTTGAATACTTTGTTTTGGCTCGTTATATATTCGAAGCCTTCATACAGAGCATGTTTGATTTTTATACATAACAGTAAAAAAAAAAAAAAAAAAAAAAAAAAAAAAAAAAAAAAAAAAAAAAAAAAACATGGCCAGGTCATTGCACCACGCCCTCTGAAAGCTTCACATTTGCCAGATAAGCTTTGACACGTTTCAGGCCATCTTCCCTGGACGTGACCTCAATATTTCACCTTTTACATTATTGGGTATTCTATGTGAGCAAGAACTTTTCCGAAATATATGTTGGGATACGGTTTTTTTTTCCCCAGTCAGAATTGTCAAACCATCTCTAGGCATATTTGTGGGAGTTCACCTTTCTCCAAAATATTTTGAGGTGCAATTCTTGTATAACGTATACCCCGCCAAGAAGTGTGTTTATCATTTCTGTTCCTGCCATCATATTTTGTATATTATTTTCTTCAAAATTGTGGAATGTGCATTAAAGGAAATACGTTTTTTTTTTCAGAGCTTTGTAGAATACTATTTAATTATTCTTATCCTGGTATTTAAAACTAAAGTGGTACTGTTATGCTGAAGCGTGTGTTTGTTAATTTGAATGTGTGTTCGTACAGACAGGCATGTAAGTTTAAACAAATTTAGCTGAACCGACCAGTGGCCAGTCTACAGTCTAGCTAATAAAGGTTGAGAAATAAATGTAAAAGTAAAGGTGTCTGTTTTCAGTTCCAGTATCATCAAAATAGATGTTCACAAGAACATCAGCTAGACAACCCCAACCCCCCCCCCCCCCCCAATGTGGTACCCAAACACAGCAGTGACCTCCCCAGTAAACAGTTTAAACTCATGGTCCCAGGCCGGGATCGATCTGTTGCCATGCGAATGCTAGGCGAACGCGTTAACATTATACTAGCCAGGAGGTTAGTATAGGAATGGATTAAAGATTGGCCAACGGGAAGGGAAATGTGGCACCTCCGCTAATGCCAAGGTTTTAACCTTTTGAACCTGGAGTGAAGTATATTTAATAATGAACGAAAGAGGCCGACTTTATGAGGACCATACAACAAATTAGTTGATTGTACCCATTGCCTATGTTTTCAATGTCGTTGAGAAGGGAGGTAAATTATAATCATTACTAGATAATTGATAGCACTCCTCAATGCAAGGAAGAATAGTATCCAACCTGCAAAAGCCGATTATCATTATTATTATTATTATTATTATCATTATTAGCTAAGCTGAAACCCTAGTTAGAAAAGCCGGATGCTATAAGCCTAGGGGTTCCAACAGAGAAAATAGCCCAGTAAAGAAAGGAATATAAGGAAATAAATAAACTATATACGAAAAGTAATGAATAAAGAATGTAACAACGTTAAAATAGATATGTCATATATAAAGCATGAAGACAGACTCATGTCAGCTGTTTCACTTAAAAACTTTCGCTGCAAGTTTGAAATTCTGAAGTTTCACCGATTCATTTGCTTGATTAAGATCATTCCACAATCTGGCCACAGCTGGAATATAACTTCTAGAATACTATGTAATATTTAGCCATATGGTGGAGAAGGCAAGCCAGTTAGAACTAACTGCATTCGGAGTTCTATGTACAGGATGGAGCAATACTCGAAACAAGGTACAATGAATGCATTAGCACACTTATTCAGAATAGATTGATCACCGAAAATCTTAAGAAAAGTTATATCTCTATTAAGGGATTCAGCAACCCTAGATCTACTTGTATGAGATGGTATTCATGCTGAGTAGCATCATCTGCATACGCAAATATTGTTTGAGAAGTAATGGGCCAAGAACACTATTCTGGAGAACACCAGATATCACATTCCTGTACTCACTATGGTGGCTATCAACAACTCTTGACAATTTATTACTTAAAAATTCAATAATGATGCTAAAAAGACCCACATGCTCACAACTCTTTGAGTTTGAAAACAAGGGACACATGATCAACACGTCCAAAAGCGGTACTAAAATCAAGGCCAATCACATGAACTTCCTGAGCACAATCAAGGGATTTCTGTTTTGCCAAAAGACGTTAAGAAACTTTAGATATGGGGTTATGGAAATTGGGCGGTAATCGGCAAGGCTAGAGCTTCCACAGACATATCTACCTAATGAAGTAACATTACAAATTCTCCAACAAATGCAAAAAGAATCTCTTCTTCCTAATATGCGGTAAAGTGAGACAACTTAGGAACTAAGAAATCTTTATAAAAGAAAAGAGGAAAAGTACCACTTGAGTCTACAGTACAGCTCCAAGTCCATTAAGAGTGTTTTCATTTCATGGAACTGAAAAGATAAACTAGTTAGTTTAGCCTCAGGAAAACAGGAATGAGGAAGATCGACATTCTCATTACTCTACTTACAGTCAAACACATTAGCAGAAAGGTTTGCCTTTTCCTTTAGACAGCGAGCGACAGAACCATCTGTTATTTTCTATGCAGGTTTTTTTTTTCTTTTTTTTTACAAGTCAGGTTAGGAGAAATGGGAATATTCAGAAACCTTACAGAAAAAAATTAGTACATTCCCAGTAAATGAACAAGTTTGAATATTTTCTTCCTCTAAAAGTTTTCTTGTTAGCTACAGTATATTTTACATCTTAAGGTTTCTTTAGCACATACCTATGTATGAAGAAAGTTTGCATGGCTGAATAAACGGGCTTTAGGGGCCTTTCACACCAAAAGACAAATAAATGAAAACAAATAGTCCACATACTGGGTAATATGACCTTTTTCAATTATTAGATATCTCATTTAGATAGTAAATGACAACTTCCTTTAAAGACTTTCAAGAACCACTGCTCTAAGAGCTATCTTCATTCTAACGGCTTGCAACATATGATGGTGTAGTGCAATGGGAAAAACGTAATCGAGTAGCAGACTGGGATGTAAATCTATGCACCAAAAAAAGTGTTCAAACATAATTATCATCTGTGCAAGAATATCCTATAAACAATTTTCCTCTTCCTTTTATGACAATAAACACAAGCGAAACTGCTGCGAAATACGTTTTCCTTTCAAAATCCTTTCACAAAAATAAAAATCAGTTAGTGTCGTTTAAACCAACTGTGATGTTTATGTTCAATCCCGAATCTTCCCTCTGTTTTCCGCTTTAGATATTCCATCAATAACTAATGAGTCAGGACTATCCTTACAAAGGTGTTTGGGAAAATAAGAAAAAAAAAAGAAAAAAAAAAGAAAAAAAAAGTGCCAGGTAGTAAACTGGCGACTTTTAACATCTTTGTACAGATCTTCCGTTCTAAAAGCATCCAACATAAATGATTATGACAAATAATATCATATATCATCTGACATCTTCTGTTTAAAAAGATAAAAAAACCTTCTATAAAACCCGCAAACTTTTAACTAATAACATATAATATTTAATTCATTGTTTACAAAAACAACAAAGAAAAATGCTCCTTCCTCATATGAACAAAGAAAACTAATAAAAATTACATATACTATATTCTAACCATTTTGATCAGGTTACTTAGAAACATACAAATCAATTCCGTGTCTCAAATTAGAATGCTCTTTTACATTATAAAAATATTACCCTGACATAAAAAATACTATGGAGAAAATGAACATTGTTAATACCTCGAAAAATTATTTGAACGTTTATACAATGAAATAAATGTGAAATACAGGTTGTTTCGGTACAGGCCTTGTTAAATACCTCTTGCATTACATTGCGTTGTTTGCGACATAACATCTCCCCTGGGGAGAGGTCATGAATAAACAGACATCTAGGAAAGCAAGGGTTAACTTCTA
>NC_090733.1:130461832-130469332 GCF_036898095.1 Palaemon carinicauda | reverse complement strand
AACCACAAGGAAAATGAAAATACAGAATATACACTTGAGTCCTGACTAGTTTCGTGATACTTCCTCAGAGGACTGATTTATTGAGAGAGGAAGTATCACGAAACTAGTCAGGACTCAAGTGTATATTCTGTATTTTCATTTTCCTTGTGGTTCTTCTGCATCTGAGCATCACGTTTTCCTGTGATTTTTACGCATATATATATATATATATATATATATATATATATATATATATTATATATATATATGTGTGTATGTGTGTGTATGTATATATGCATATACATACATACATATATATATATATAAATATATATGTAATCATATAATATTATTATTATTATTATCATTAGTAGTAGTAGTAGTAGTAGTAGTAGTAGTAGTAATAGTAGCTAGCTGAAAAAGCAAATAGCTACAAACCCAAGGGCTCTAACAGGGGATAGCCCAGTGAGGAAATGAAATAAGGAAATAAATAAACTATACATAAGAGGTAATAATATAAAATATAAAATATCTTAGGATCAGTAACAAATTTAAAATAGATCTGTAATATATAAACTATGAAGAAAAAAAATCGTGTCTATCAGTTCATCATAAAAACAGTCACTGCAAATTTGAACTTTTGAAGTTCCACCGATTCTACTAGCTCATTAGGAAGATCATTCCACAATCTGAACACAGCTGGAATAAAACTTCTAGAATACTATGTAGTGTTGAGCCTTGTGGTTGAGAAGGTAAGACTGTTAAAATCAATAGCATACCTATTAATATGTACAGGATGGTACAGTCTGGGAAAATCTAAATACAAAGGATGGTCAAAACTATGAATAATCTAATGCAACATGCACAAAAACTATCTGAACAACGATCCAGAGAGTTATATCCAGATAAGGATTAGGAAATTTGATAGACAACAAGGTTTTGTCCAACAAATTAAGATGAGAGTCAGCAGGTGAAGACCAGAAAGGAAAATAATACTCGTAACAAGGTAGAATGAAAGAATTAAAACGTTTCTTCAGGATAGATTGATCACCGCGAATCTTAAAAAACTTATTCAATAAGCCAATTTTTTGTGCAATTGAAGACAGACCAAATATGTTTCTCAAAAGTAAATTTACATTCAAGAAGTACATCTAAAATTTTAAAGGAGCAGTGTGTAGTTGAAAAAAACATTATCAATGCAAGATCTGGATGTTGAGGAGCCCCTTTCCTCGGCCCACTTACAAGCATACTTTGAGTTATGTTACAATTCAACTTTATGTCCCATAACTTGCACCATGAACTAACTTTAGCTAGGTCTCTATTAAGGGATTCAGTAACCCCAGATCTACATTTAGGAGATGGTAAGGATGCAAAAAGTAACATCATCTGCATGTGCAACGAGCTTGTTTTCAAAGTCAAACTACATGTCATGTGTATATAGTATGAAAAGTAATGGGCCAAGAACACTACCCTGTGGAACACCGGATATCACATTCCTATCAAATGTAGCATATATAGTAAGAAAATTAATGGGCAAAGAACGCTTCCTTAGGAACAACAGATATAACATCCCTATGCTTAGGTTGATGCTCACCAACAGAAATTCCTCGCAATCTATTAATTAAAATTCCATAATGATGCTAAGAAAAGACCCACCTACTCCCAAATGTTTGCGTTTGAAAACAAGGGCTTTATGATTAACACGGTCAAAACCACACTGAAATTTAGGCCAATCATAAAAACATCCTGAGATTTCTGTACAGCATTGGAAATTGTAAGAAGGGCATCACATGTTCCAAGGCCTTTACGAAAGCCAAATTGTAAACTAAGAAAAAAATCAACTTTGGCATACCTATTAAGACGTTTTGCCAAAAGACGTTAAAAAACTTCAGATAATATGGGAATTATGGAAATTGGGTGGTAATGAGGTGAGCTAAAGCAACCACTAACACATTTACCTAATGGAGTAACATTACTAATTCTCCAATAAGTGTAAAACAATCTCTTCTAGCTAACTTTCGGAAAATAACAGATCGAATGCACTTGTTTTTTTTTTCAGTAATAGTCTTATCCTGTCTAAAAACAGCTGAAAATTAGGTATGAAATTCATAAAAAGAGAGAGAAAACAAGGGAATGAAAATGTTGCACTTTGGTTTCCAGAGCATTATGATTTCAAATACAAACGAAAAAAAATATATGAGTTAACACAGAAATTACATTGGGCCAGCTGTTTGGTGAAAAGACCCTGGCTATACATTTAAATGACGAAGCAAATTGCGACCTGTCCTCTAATTGTTTACCTGTAATAGATACGCATTTGCCATATAGTTTTTATTGAGTAATACTAATGTAATGTTTTACATGATAGAAATCTTAAAACACAGATTTTACGCATTAACATTTCGTTACATAGTTTGTACTTATATAAAATTGTATACCTTTAACTACAGAAAAATTTATTGTATAATTTCACTTCATAAAAAAACATCCATTTATTAACCATCAATAAGATTCTGATTTACTATAAAAAAATAAGTAAAGACTCATCAGTTATATAGATAATTATGTGTATCTTAAAACGCTGAAGACAGGTTGTTAAAAACTCCATGCTGCAATTTCAGATGTGCATTTGTTCCGGTAATTATAAAGAACAGTATTTCTTCATACATACATGCATACAAATATATATATATATATTTATATATATATATATATATATATATATATATATATATATATATATATGTATGTATATATATATTGTATATATATATATGTGTGTGTGTATGCACTTATGTATGAGGGAATATCGTTCTTCGATATTAAGGGGTATTTTTGGCATTATATGAAGACATGTATTGTAAATATTTATGCAAGCACATACTGTATACATAATTCTATATATATACAGTGCATGCACATTTTATATATATATATATGTATATATATATACATATATATATGTATATATATACATATATATATTTATATATATACACATATATATATGTGTGTATATATATATATATATATATATATATATATATATATATATATATATATACATAGCATAATCCCCTTAACTGCTGATTTGACTATAAGTTATTGAACTTTTGATACAATTGTAAGAAAAATACAAGCAGGTAAACTACTTAACTGCAACTGATAAATTGAAAGCACCAAGCAAAATGTTCTAACTTCGCTCCATCAGACCACTGTCATCTAGAGTTCTAGACTGCTGTAATGTTGTGTTTCAAGTAAAGAGAATATTGGAACAAAGGTTAAAAGGTTTCTCTATTTCTTCACTTGTTTCTATTTTCTCCACTTCTATTAATCACGAATCTTTACTGTTCTTTTCAGCCTAGTTTATTCATTTTACACTTATTCTTTTCCTCATTTCTCATCAACCCTTATCCCCTTTCTTATTATCCATATTCCTTTTTTTTATATATATTTCTAAATATTTTCTATTTCTATTAATCTTATATAATGCCAAAGGCTAAAAGGTTTCTTCCATTCACTAATTTGTTTCCTATTTTCTTTTCATTTCTGTTATTTACGCATTTTCACTGGTTATTACCCCAACCAACGGAGGTGGAAGGAGGTTATGTTTTTGCCCCCGTTTCTGTATTTGTTTGTGAGTATGTTTGTGAACAGCTTCCTGGTCACAATTTTAAACATATTAGGATCAAAGGTTAAAATCAAGCAAAATGGTCGAGAAATAAGCTGTCGCGGCAGAGGTCTGACCTCACATGAGTGCCCCACTAGTTTCTCTCTAAATCTATTTCTTACACTGTTCCTTATTCCATTTTAATCAGTATTACCCTTTATATCCTATCTATATCATTTTAATTCAATGCGGACTTTGTATGGACGAATTTACTGCATACAGTTTTATTAATTCATTCTTAGTTGTTTACTATGAAACAACAGTTTCACAAATAAAGTAATTTTCTTATAACTTTCTTATTTGTTAACGAGAAAATTTGCATTTTCTTTAAAAAGCTCTTTAAAGATATCATTACATAAGAACAGGAAATACGTTTAGCTTTCGTTATCAAAAATTCAATATTTATTATAAAACACCGCAGTCAGGACAGCACAGCATGAAAAAAAGGGCTGATTTTGAGTCACTAACTTTAACAAGGGACTGCACTAGAGGAAAATTTCCCGTCGGCTTGACTTTGGTGTTTAATTTCCACATGTGTCATTTTTTATTGAGAAGAGTGTAATATTTAGCAACTTTTTTTAAGAAAGGTTTGATGTTTTTTAACAAATTGGAAAATTGTGGGATATTTTATATAAATTTATTATTTTTCAACCTTAAATAAAATTTTTATCTTGATGAAATCTATTTTAGCTTATGCTAAAATGAGAAAAATTAAATTCGTACGACTTTTACTTATATTTCAGAGAGAGAGAGAGAGAGAGAGAGAGAGAGAGAGAGAGAGAGAGAGAGAGAGAGGAGGGGATATTAATACTGCCAGAAATATAATGTACTATATTATCATTACACTACAGAACATTCACTGATTTAGTGTATTTTACATCTACAGTACAACTACATTTGCTTAAGTGAATATTTATAGGTTTAAAAAAACATTCTTAAAGATTATACTTCATAATACATGTGAATTACGCAACACCAGGCGCGCTCGTAACATAACATATTGACAGCGGATAAGGAGGTTTGTCTGTATGTATGTATATATATATATGTATATATATACATATGTATGTATATATATATATATATGTATATACACACACATATATATATATATATATATATATATATATATGTATATACATATATATATACATATATATATATATATATATATGTATGTATATACATATATATACATATATATATATATATATATATATATATATATGTATATACATATATATATATATATGTATATACATATATATATATATATATATATATATATATATATGTATATACATATATATATATATATATATATGTATATATATATATATATATATATATATATATATATATGTATATACATATATATATATATATATATATATATATATGTGTGTATATACATATATATACATATATATATATGTATACACACACACACACATATATATATATATATATATATATATATATATATATATATACACACACATTAAATATACATGTCCAAATTAAAGCTGTGCTAGCGTAAGCAAAATTAATATTTGCCTCCAATTTCCACAGTAAAATTCCAACTGCCACTTTGACGAACCAAAGCGTTAGGCGTCCAAATCAATCAGACAGTCATTAGCGGATAACATTGTTAACAACCGAAATGATGCAGTTAATGGCTACGCCATGCGTGAAATAATAATAAAAAACCATGTTTAATGGATGCTGTATTTGCATACAGCCTAAATGGATGACATGCTCGTCATTGAAATGTAAAATGTATGGAAGGTACCAGCGAATATATTCAGAATATTTGATGTTTTGCGGCCTTTCATTGTATATCAGCAAAAGATATAATTGTCATTGTACCACTGTATTCCTTTGGATTTTGGGACTGTTTCTTATCTTCTTCTGTCAGGGTCTGGAATTCTCTTACTGATTCTGTCAGCCTTTTTTAATTCTAAACCTTTTAATCTTTTGGGTCTAAGACCCCCCACTATCTTTCTGCCCAATATCACTAGTATTCATTAAGTTTGTTTGATTTCTTTTAATCTAAAGTACTACACACCGTGCTTTCTTTTCTCATACATTTCACTAGGTTTCTTCTGGCCATCAACAGACTCGTGTTCATTGCTGTCACATACGTCCTAGTACTGAAGTACATATATAAGCAATAGCAACAGAAGTGTACTTAATTTCTTTCAATAGCAAACATATACTTACGACAACAAAAGATATCTAAAAAATTATGATTATACGATTACCCCCCCCCCTCTCTCTCTCTCTCTCTCTCTCTCTCTCTCTGTTCAAGTATGATTGTGGCAGCATGATCTCTCTCTCTCTCTCTCTCTCTCTCTCTCTCTCTCTCTCTCTCTCTCTCTCTCCATGATCCAGTACTTCAAGTACGGTTGTGACAGCATGATCTCTCTCTCTCTCTCTCTCTCTCTCTCTCTCTCTCTCTCTCTCTCTCTCTCTCTCTGTTCAGGTATGATTGTGGCAGCATGATCTCTCTCTCTCAATGATCCAGTAGTTCAAGTATGGTTGCGGCAGCATGATCTCTCTCTCTCTCTCTCTCTCTCTCTCTCTCTCTCTCTCTCTCTCTCTCTCTCTCTCTCTCTCTCTTTTCATGATCTAGTAGTTCAAGTATAATTGTGGCAGCATAATGTTTATAAAATCAAACCATACAATCCTCCCACGGTGTATTTTATTAAACAGAAATTTCCAAATCAAAAATTCAATTACTGAGCTAAAACACGTATCACAGTAGTCTACATATTAGCCAAAATTAACTTTAACTCTTAAGATCAAAAGAACCACTTCGCAATACTATTGACTCTGGCATAGTCACATTCATCAAAGAACAACATTAATTTCCTGTTTCCCCCAAACAGCAGCATAAAACTAAAAGGAAATGTTGCCATGATATTGACATTTGCCTTTATAGGTCTCTTTGAACGGAGGAAGCCCCAGGAAATATGTTTTATATTCTCAATAAATCAATCTCGTGCCGTACAGAGGAAGTTTATTTGAGCTGTAAATATATCTTAGAGTGAGTATATGTGTCTATAATTCCACTTATGCCCTTTTTCTCTTAAATAGGAGGCGCCAGCTGTTGCTAAAACTAGGGGTTTCAGCAGAAATTTGTGATGCGAGGTTGCCCTACCAACACAACCTACACATGGATGTTCAATGGATTTGATAGCGTCTGTATTCTCTTGGTGGAAACCCTTCCGAGAACTGACCATATCCAACGTTGCATGATTTCACTAATCAAACTATGTATGCATGTATACATATACACACAAACACACACACACACACACATATATATATATATATATATATATATACTGTACATATATACATATATGTACACACACACACACACACACACATATATATATATATATATATATATATACATATATATATATAAATATATATATATATATATATATATACATATAAATATATATATATATATATACATATATATAATATATATATATACATATATATATATATATATATATATATATATATATATATATATATATATATATATATATATATCACGGTAGAGGTGTTAGCGTGACCACCACGAATATTAACGCGTCCAACAGAAATGGAATTTACAATGAAATGAAGCTTCACCTACATCTCCTCCTACGCCTGTGGACGCAAAGGCCTCTGTTAGATTTCGCCAGTCGTCTCTATCTTGAGCTTTTAAATCAATACTTCTCCTTTACGCTTCATAGTCCTCAGCCATGTATGTGTGGTTCTTCCAAGTCTTCTAGTGCCTTTATGACACCAGTTAAACGTTTCATGAACTAATATCTCTTGCGGAGCGA
>NC_090733.1:130444332-130454332 GCF_036898095.1 Palaemon carinicauda | reverse complement strand
TTGGAGACGAGACTTCCCATAAGGATTTCTCGATGGATGGGAAAGATTTACTATCTTCCCTGCTTTATTCTCTTCTATGCTGTGCTTTCTCATTCGGTCGTTTATTCTGTATAACAAGAATGAGAACAGAATTATGTGAACGGTGATGTTAATGTGTTGCCTTTTGAGCAGTAAAATAACGTTTTACGCGCACGAACAGACACACAAACACACATACACTCATATCTCCTTTGGAGAAAGACCATGAAAAATAGAGGTGAGTTTACATGAATAAACATACACATTTACAGTATTTTTGCAGATATTACAATTAAATTCAGTACACATTTACCATAATTAATTTCCCACTTGATTTACATTTCTCTCCCTGACCTTTACAATCTCCCTATTACGTTCTGGCATCTCTACATTCTTTTTCGTCTTTCTATGTTATTTGTGATTTTATTCTTCTTTTAAAATTTTCTTTGAATTAATATTTTTTCTCACTTACGCCTTCGCATTTCTTTATTGTTTATTTTATGACTTCTATATTCTTTATAATTTCTTCCTTTTTTTAATGCTTTTTTCTACCTATTCTATCCCAGTGACACCCCATAACGAGTCATATATCTTCCTTCTCTCGGAGGAAAGAGGAGAATGATTGATTGATTTGTTTATATAACCTACTGTCGCTGCGAGGAATAACAACTGCTATTTTTTGAGTGGAAAACCGGAAGCGGAGCCTAGTTCAAACATGCCGATGACATTTTTTCTCTACCATTAAAGCCACGTCAAACTCCCTATACTTTCATGCGTTACATGTTATTTTTTTTAAACCGCTAAATCAACCGTGTGATATGATATTTTTTGATACTTCTAAATCAAACAAGTTCAATAAAAATCTTGAACATGTTCTGACCTTTGAAGTTTCCTAATTTGGAGCCAATACTGTTCCTTGGATGAATGATCTGTAGAGAAAAATTCCTTCGTGTCTCTCTTAAAGATGATAAGCTATTCATGTAACTGTTCACTGGAAGTGTCAATGGCTTGAGACTCAAATGCACAACAACGAAAGACTGAGGGTTGTGGAGCCCTTTGGAGCAATGGTTTTAAACCTTTTTTACTACCACGCCCCTTTAGTGGTTGGTTCTACCCCACAGGTCTACCTCACATCTCCAGCCAAATAGATAATACACCCAAAAAGAAATTGAAATATATGAATTATTCTGAGCAAAAAGTATCGGTACAAAACACATTTAATGATAAGCTATTCATGTAACTGTTCACTGGAAGTGTCAATAGCTTGAGACTCAAATGCACAGCAACGAAACAAGAGGGTTGTGGAGCCCTTTGGAGCAATGGTTTTAAACCTATTTTACTGCCACGCCCCTTTAGTGGTTGGTTCTACCCCAAAGGCCTACCTCACATCTCCAGCCAAATAGATAAAACTCCCCAAAAAGAAATTGAAATATATGAATTATTCTGAGCAAAAAGTATCGGTACATAACACATTTACCGAGTTCATTTTCTTAATAAGACAATGAGATACCTGACACCTCTTGAATACCAGATCTCGAATGCGTGGTCGACTAGTGCTTATCCCAAGTACCCTTAATGTCATTAGTGGCGCACGTTCTTAGAAAAAGGGAATGCAGAATTAGGATCGTTGTGTATAAACCGACTTTTTTTTTATTATAGAGATAAATTCCTATTTTTCCTGGACTGGCCCCTCCCCCCGCACAAACATTTCCTTACAGAAAACATGAATATATGAATATTCATTCACTCATATATACAAACAAAAGCCACTCCCTGCAGACACACACACACACACACACACATATATATATATATATATATATATATATATATATATATGTCTGTGTGTGTGTGTACGTATACATATATATATATGTGTGTATATATATATATATATATATATATATATATATATATATATATATACACACATATATATATATATCATCATTATCACCCGTAACTAGTCCATTGCAGGAGAAAGGCCTCAGACATGTCCTTCCACTCCCGTCTATTTATGGTTTTTCTATGCCATTCCACAACAGCAAAATTTCTTACCTCGTTAACATATCGTCTTCTCTTCCTTCCCCGGCTTCTAGGTACACATTCTATCATTATTAATGCTCATCTACTATTTCATTCTTAATATTTGTCCTGTCGATGTCCATTTCTTTTTCTTACATGTTGATAGAATATCCTCTACTTTAGTTTCTCTCTTATCCATGTTGCTCTTTTTATCTCTTAGTGTCAATCCCATCATTATTCTTTCCCTAGCTCTTTGAGTTGTAACTAACTTATGTTCTAAGGCTTTAGTAAGGCTACAAGTTTCTGATGCTTAAGTTAATACTGGTAGGACAATCTGATTAAATGATTTACTTTTCAAAGAAAATGGCATTAACATTTCATAATCTCTATTTTATTTACCAAAAGCTCTCCATCCCATGCTTATCCTTCTTTTCATTTCGGTCTCATATCCTGGGGAAACGCTTTCTGTCTACCACAAGCACATATATTCAACAATCTCTAGATGTTCATCCATACCTCCTTTCCTGTTGTCTCTCTGCCTTTTCATTAAATATTTTCAGTCCTACATCTCTGTTTTCTCAATTCAAATATTCAATCATCTTTTGCAATTCCTCCTATGATTCACTAAATAAAACTACCTCATCTGCAAATTTTACGCTGCTAAGGTATTCCCCATTAATATTAATTCCTACATTTTACCAATCTAAATTATTCAAAACTTCTTCTAGGCACGGTGTGAATAATTTAGGAGAGATAGGGTCTTCCTGTCTAACTCCTTTCTCAATCGGGATTTTCTAACAATCTTTATGTTGATAGGATGGTTGTACCTCCTATGTAGATATTTTCAAGCGTTTTAACATAAGATTCATCTATTCCTTGTCTGCGACGGGCGTTCATTACTGCTGAAGTTTTGACGCCCAAAAGCTTTCTAATAGTCTATATATAGTATATTCATATATATATACATATATATACTGTGTATATATATATATATATATATATATATATATATATATATATATACACATTTATATATATATATATACTGTATGTATATATATATGTGTGTGTGTATTTATGTAATTATGTATGTATTTTGCATACGCCCTCTCTCTCTCTCTCTCTTTATATATATATATATATATATATATAAATGTATATATATACATACATATATATACATACACACACACACACACACACATATATATATATATATATATATTAATATATATATAGTATTTTTGGAATAATATATGGCGGATCCACAAACACGAATAAAAAAGTCTTCGAAAATTTGTCGGAAAAATATTTCCCTACAGATATTTTGAGCGACATCTGGCTTATACAGATTACATAATGAAGCAGATTTTGAAATATGGAATACAGAATGATTCAGGTTTAGAAATAGGAAGTAATATCGTGGGAAAATGATCTGATAAATTGTGAACAACTATTTGCCGATTCTGGACTCCATGCAAAGTTTATGGCTGTGAGCTGACAGTTTTTCGATTTGCTAGACGGGGTTGATATAATGAACCAGGATTGTATTACGGATTACGTAAGATATAAAATGCAATATGCAACTTATATTATTTCTTTTACAACATTTTTTCTTAGGAAGGTACAGATGACTTATAATATACAACAATTTATCATTTTTTTTTTTTTTTTTTTTACCTACCAGCTGATCATTACAATAATTACCATAATTTTCATTCTTACCATTATTACTATTATTGCTGCTGTCATTGTCATTTCGAAATATGAATTTTGCTAAGGTTGCTTTTCGTGTCTAAGATATACAATAAAAATATTTATATCTAAATTCATATTTTTCTTCCTAGAATCTCCCACCCTCTTTACTTCTTTAATACATATACTCACTCTATTACTTTCCACTTGTTTCACATTTTCACGTTCTCTTCTATATCCTATTTCGAAAAATGAAAAACCGAAAGAATCATGAATCCCCTTCGTATGACTTGGAAATGTGAGTAAAGGAACTGTGACATTTTTCTTTTATGAAAGCCGGAACAGGAGGGCGAGTCTATGCATGTCGATTAGACCTCAAGGTCCCAAATTACCATATCACTCTCACTACTTTTTCCATTTACTTAACCCTTTTACCCCCAAAGGACATACTGGTACGTTTCACAAAACTCATCCCTTTACCCCCATGGAAGTACCGGTACGTCCTTGCAAAAAACTGCTGTTTAATTTTTTTTTTTTTACATATTTTTGATAATTTTTTGAGAAACTTCAGGCATTTTCCAAGAGAATGAGACCAACCTGACCTCTCTATGACAAAAATTGAGGCTGTTAGAGCAATTGAAAAAAATATATAATGCCAAATGTGCTTGAAAAAAAATAACCCCTGGGGGTAAAGGGTTGGAAATTTCCAAATACCCTGGGGGTAAAAGGGTTAAAACATCCACTCCGAAATACTTCTTCGATTTTACTAATACTGTACATTACTCAGAATGTTTGATAAGGTTACTAAACCCCTAAAATATAAACGGAAAAATCTGAGCAGTAGCATCTGTTTAATGAAGCTTTCATTGTTGATAAAAAGTTTCTTGAAGATTTCTCTCTCTCTCTCTCTCTCTCTCTCTCTCTCTCTCTCTCTCTCTCTCAGGCAAACAAGTAAGAAAGCAAATTCTCCCTCGATCTTGGTAATCGGTGATTTTAATCCTTGCTGTTTCCATTGATCTTAAAAGTAAATTCGGTGCATGATAATTAGCGGACTACTAGGGGTCTGAGAGAGAGAGAGAGAGAGAGAGAGAGAGAGAGAGAGATGGAAAAACATACGCTATAATCTAACTATAAAGTTAATTTTTACCTCTCTGATGTGAAACCATTGGCTTTAGCAGAAATGCAGGTCATCCACACCCCAGAAGGGAAAAAAAAATACAACACCATGGATAGCAATATCTTACAGTATCGTTACTTTTGGAAAGTTATTCCAATACTGTTCATATCAATCTTCCCAATTACCATAGCATTAAATGGAAAAAAAAGATAATGGTTTATATGCAACACGTTTGAATATTAAATAATAATAATAAAAAAAAGATAATGGTTTATATGCAACACGTTTGAATATTAAATAATAATAATAATAAAAAGATAATGGTTTATATGCAACACGTTTGAATATAAAATAATAAAAAAGATTTGATTCTGGATTTAGGCCTAATCACTTACACCTTAGGCAATTTAACCTTTTCTAACTGAGGTAAATCGTATGACAACAAATTACCTTGCAGCAAATATCTGATGGTAGAACTATGTCACTGTTATTCATTGAAAAAAAAAAAATTCTTTTTAGTTTTGCAAAGTACCAAAGGCTTTGCAAAATCAAAGTTAGGTTACATATAAAACCAAATATAACATAGGAATCTAGATCTAGTAAGGTACTATATATCTAGAGCTTTGGTAAGCTAATTTAAACAGAAGATATAAAGAGATAATGCAGGTTAACAACTGTGTATATAAATCCCCATTGATTGATTGCATTGCATAAAAAAAACCTTTAACCGACCAAAGTGGAGTTTGTTTTCCAAAACGAATAAAATTAAGAGCAACATGTAGGTTCTCACAATGATCAACGCTAATTATTGCAGAATAATTTCAACCATTTATATTTGTTTCAACTTTTATCGATTAGTGATTTGCGTAGGAAGAGAAAAGTAAAAAAGTCCCAACACTGAGGATGACGATTTTGGTGGTATCTTCATAAGCAGTATCAGTTATTTCTTTATATATGTTGCATAAGATTTTTCATAATGAAGACCATCCATTGCATTCAGATCTTCATATACCAAAAATAAACTTATATATATATATATATATATATATGTTGCATAAGATATTTCATAATGAAGACCATCCATTGCATTCAGATCTTTATATAATAGAAATAAACTTATATGTATATATATATATATATATATATGTTGCATAAGATATTTCATAATGAAGACCATCCATTGCATTCAGATCTTCATATACCAAAAATAAACTTATATATATATATATATATATATACACAATATAAATGGCCAAAATGTAACATATATACTAAACGGTGAACCGGTAAAGGGATTGTTAGACTTAAGGAAAAGAAAATCATATCACGCCCTATGAAAATGAAAATGTTGTATATCGCCCGTCAGAAAAATGTTGAAAACACACCCAGAGAATCTCTCACGCCCATCCGTAATCCTTACGTGAAAAGAGGACACGGATGCCTAATGCAGTCCATTTTTAAATCCTCCGATGGTTGTTACCACAGATCCTAATGTCGGACATAATGTTCTTACATTCCAGCGTAGAATTTCGAGGGAAAGGATTCTTCATTATACACTGTACTCTGTTCACATTTATTCGTTATTTTATGAGGATATTACATCTTATTCAATAGTTTATTACGATGTATAGTTATAGAAATAATTTATTCAAGCAATAAAATTTGTAATAGGCTCGCTGTCTCTTTTTGCAGATAGATTAACTCCATTTTGGTGCTTAAAAATGGGATAATATCTTAAATAATAGATTAAAGCTACCATCAATAAAATACCACTAATCGATATGTTTTGTGTTAGGTCCCTCATTTACATAGTTGTTTGATGAGTTTATTTATCGTTTTATCCAACATAAAGTAAATCTATTGTCAATTCCTTAGCATCCTTCACTGTTAGGTCAGTCCTTGAGTTATTTTTGCTGCTCTTTCTCTTATTTGTCCACCGCTTTCCTTAAACTCAAAGAATTTTCTGACCGACCTTTGCATACAGGAAGATGTTTTTATTTCATGCAAGGGGAAATCAAAGAGAAGAATTCAGGACAAGCCCCCTCCCCCCAGATATAGAAGAAGATCAGAATTATTTTTTTTATTTTTCCTAATTTGAAAGAGGAAAAAAGAACCCCGTTCCGGAAAAAAACGTACATTAGTGCTGTAATGTTAGATAAGGACACATGTTTTTATTTCATGCAAGGGGAAATCAAAGAGAAGAATCCAGGACAAGCCCCCTCCCCCCAGATATAGAAGAAGATCAGAATTATTTTTTTTATTTTTCCTAATTTGAAAGAGGAAAAAAGAACCCCGTTCCGGAAAAAAACGTACATTAGTGCTGTAATGTTAGATAAGGACACATGTTTTTATTTCATGCAAGGGGAAATCAAAGAGAAGAATCCAGGACAAACCCCCCTCCCCCCAGATATAGATGAAGATCAGAATTATTCTTTTTATTTTTCTTGTTTTGAAAGAGGGAAAAAAGAACCCCATTCCGAAAAAAACGTACATTAGTGCTGTAATGTTAGATAAGGACACAGTACCCTATTTAACAGGGGGATATGATGGGGATTATTGACGAAGCGGAAATAGGTAAAAGTAGTTACTACATTTAAAAAATTCATGTTGAAAATCATTACTATCCCTACTGAATCCTTAGCCAAAAGAGATACTGCGAAAGAATACATTTCACCCACAACAAAGAATTAGAATATCTCTCTTTGGGCACTCTCCCACCATCTATTATTTTACCTTCCCTCTTTTGTTTCATGTTTTCTCTGGTTCTTCTGTTATCTTTTTACCTCTCTTCTCAATTAAATTAGCATAAAAATGAGAAACCCAAAGAATCATGTATCCAGTTCGTATGACTAGGAAAATTGAGCAATGGAACTGTGACATTTTTCTTTTATGAAAGTCGGAACAGGAGGGCGAGTCTATGCATGTCGATTAGACCTCAAGGTCCCAAATTACCATATCACTCTCACTACTTCTTCCATTTAATACAACTCCCAATTCGAAGGAGTTCTTCGATGTCATTAAGATTGTACATCAATTAGGATGTTTGAAGAGGCTATGAAAGCCCCAAAAATATACAGACAGAAAGATCCGAGCAATATCATCTGTTTAATGAAGCTCTTATTACTTTATTAAAATGTTTCTTGAAGATCTCTCTCTCTCTCTCTCTCTCTCTCTCTCTCTCTCTCTCAGGAGGCAAACCCGCGTTCGATCAAAGAATCGACGATTTTCATTCTTTGTCTCAATTGATAAAACTTGTGAATCCGATGCCTGGTTATCAGGCTTTTAGTCGATTGTCGTGGTTCACACAGAGAGAGAGAGAGAGAGAGAGAGAGAGAGAGAGAGATTATGAAAACAATGTGAACTACCAGTGACTCATCAAGTTATATACTATCATATAGCCAAAAACTGTAAAACCTCAGAGGCAATACTCACCTCGCATGTGGGAAACAATGACCTCGGCAGTAATGTATGTACCGGGCTGTTAGTCAACCACTGTTGATTGGAGCCCCATGAGAGAGAGAGAGAGAGAGAGAGAGAGAGAGAGAGAGCTGTTCTGTACTCCTGCATTCTATAAAATGACAGCTTCGGTCACTAAAAATTAGTTTTATTTTACAGCACCATGGATGACAATTGTTATTAAAGCATCATTTATATATGCAGACCCATAAAAATACGTTCATAACAGTGATTGTAATGAATACAATCTGTATACAATACCTTTGAATAAAGAATGGAAACGATTTCATACTGATGGTCAAATTTAATTTCTAACAATCCTTTATTCATTGACTTACATCTTGGGCAATATAACTTTCTCCATCGGAATTAATCGTATGGGAGCCAAGCGCTTTGTAATATATATGCGGAAGGGAATATTAGTGGCAATAATATTCACTTGAACTGCCTTTAGAATCTTTCAGGAAGTAGTATTTACAACACCAAAGTTTGCATAATTCGATATGCAAAATCTGTGGGATTTCTGAAATGGCTCTCTGTAAATTAATGTTGAATTTTTTCGAGTATTTAGGATTCCTTGAACCTTTATAGATCAGAGAGAAGATAACATGAGAAGACAATAGATTAGAGAGAAGATAACATGAGAAGACAATAGATTAGAGAGAAGATAACATAAGAAGATAATAGATTAGAAAGAAGATAACATGAGAAGACAATAGATTAGAGAGAAGATAACATGAGAAGACAATAGATTAGAGAGAAGATAACACGAGAAGACAATAGATTAGAGAAGATAACATGAGAAGACAATAGATTAGAGAGAAGATAACACGAGAAGACAATAGATTAGAGAGAAGATAAAACGAGAAGACAAAGTCCCTGCCATAGAGAATTATGATGATTCTGGTGGCACAGCGTCTGTTTTCAGCATATTCATCAGGCTTTTCAAAGAACAGGCTCTTACATTAAAGTGATTATTCATATATCTGGTCTGTAGATATTTCTATTAATGTAGATACATCAGCAACTTTATTTAATCCCATGGAAATGCCTGAGTAGATGAATACACAAACATCTAGATTTTCAGTATCAAATGACACTAGTCTTGAATTCAGGAAAATCCAGGAAAATATAATTAAAATAACAATAACCCTCAACCTCTCTCTCTCTCTCTCTCTCTCTCTCTCTCTCTCTCTCACGAACCTTGATTGAGCATAGAAACAGATTCGAAGTGAAGTTCCTGCCAAACTGATAGGTTTGCAATACTTGACGGAAAACGAATGTTTAAAATCATTTGAAAACGAGCAAGCACCAACACATTCTCTCTCTCTCTCTCTCTCTCTCTCTCTCTCTCTCTCTAAATGCACTGAGTGAAAACATACAAGTCAAATCGAAGAGAAATTCCAGGCCAGGAGATTGACAGAAACGAACTTAACTCGAAAACGATTATAAATAATGTTTCCTATTGAATTCGCTGAAGTAAAAAGCAGCTATCAATGAACGCCTTTAATTTTTCATCAATAAATTGGAATTATCAAGGCTCTCTCTGATGGCTGGTATTTAGATCCCCCACTATACTGAGCCATCATGTGAATGAAATGACCACGGGCTAATGTGTCGTGGCTTTCAAATATATATTGTTTCAGTGATATCCTCTCCCTCTTCCCCTCATTCCTAAAAGCATATTAA
>NC_090733.1:130409332-130436832 GCF_036898095.1 Palaemon carinicauda | reverse complement strand
CAACAACTTGAACGCAAATACGCATATATACACACATCCACAATATTTAAACCTTGACATAAAGAAAATAAGATACTAGCTGGAAGCGATTGCCGAATGTTATATTTCAGCCTTTTGTTAATGAGAGAAGCCCAAGTCTTTCCCAGCCTTAAAAAGAAATTGACAATTTTATTGGCCATAAAATTACTCATAAACGTTTTATCTTACACGATACGGCATTTATAATATCTATTCGAACGCCTTTGATTTACATATTTGTAACGTGAAACTATTTCATCTGTATTCCAAACGATATACAATACTTGAGGCAGTACTATCGTAAAATTACTGCTTGGCTTATAATAATAATAATAATAATAATAATAATAATAATAATAATAATAACAGCCACAATAGTAGTGACCTGCATATCGGAGAACGCTAATTCAAGGCATCAGTTTCGGTAGATGAAAAGAATACGAATGCCCATTTTTGAAGATGTTAGTACTCTATATTTAATCGATTAAAAATAAATTTTTGGGGGGTACATAAATCATCAACTTCTGCACATGGAACTTTCTCCTCACCTCTTCCTTATCAAATATAATTGATTGGCTCGGTAAGGCATTCGATGTTACTGATGAAGCTTTCCTTATTTCCTTATGTTTACAAACAACCAACTGACTCAAAGATGGGGACACTTATACTGTATATACCCCTTTTAACAGAATTAACAGAATCAACGTTTTTTTTTTTTTTATAAACAAGTGAGATTATTACATGATTCTGCATACCATTAACTCTAATGATCAGATTGTCTTTTTTTTTACTTCAAATTAATAAAAGATATAATGTATGATTACTTTAAAACCATTTTTATTTGTTGCCTAATCAAGACCTAAGAATTTATTTTATTTCGCTCAGTGGGATTAACTGCAAAAGCTGACGTGGTTAAATAACTTTTCGTTTTCAATTTGAGTATTTTCGAAATCCTCTAAACCTATTTTTAAGTAAAGACTAAGGTAATCATCTCCGAACAGGTTAAGGTAAAGAAATATGAATTGAATTTTGACACAAAAATCTTCATATTAAAAAGAAATACAATTATGGAATGGGATTTATCAGAACATTTCAATCTTTTTAAATATAAAGATGGGAGACATGTCCGAACTGTAAAGCAGAAGCATCCATGAAGAAATTCATGATAGTTTTGTACATTTGGGACTGGACTTTTATTTAGCAGTTCAAGACGCAGAATTGAAAGCGTTTTTAAAGGTATAAAGGTGACTGGTTTCAGTTCCGATTCCATCTAGAAAAGATGCTCACTAGAACGTCAGCCGGGCAAGCCCAACCCCCCCACTGTGGTGCCCTACCACAGCAGTAGCCTCCCCAGTAACAGCTTGAACTCACGGTCCTGGGCGGGGATCGATCTCTTGCCATGCGAAATGCTAGGCAAACACGTTACCACTGTACTAGCCAGGAGGCTTTCTTCTTGATTTTCTAAACAGCGACTTTAAATACTGGCGATTAAAAAATAACAATGATTATTACAATGAAGTTCGTGGTGTATTACAAATACATAATGTAAATATCTAATTACTTAATATACAATTCTTTTAACACAGAAATCTACTGAGTCCAAGCTACATTCACTAATTGTGTCTTTCATTTCAATGTCTGGCTTCAATAACGGAATCCAAAACTAATAGACAGCATACTATAACAGACACTAACACACTACAGCCGGTAAAGCCAAAAATAGGATATTTCCCTGTGACTGCATACAAATACACATGCACATACAAACATGCTTCCATATAACTTTGAGCGAAACAGATTCAAATATAAAATCTATGTTTGAATAATCAAGCATTTGAAATGAATTATTCGGAGCTAATCTTGTTTCAGGATAATTTTTATGGGTGCTGATTATTGTTCTCTCTCTCTCTCTCTCTCTCTCTCTCTCTCTCTCTCTCTCTCTCTCTCTCTCTCCTCTCTCTCTCTCTCTCTGTATATATATGTGTATATATATATATATATATATATATATATATATATAATATATATATATATGTGTGAGTGTGGTGTGTGTGTGTGTGTGTGTGTGTGTGTGTAAATCTTACGCAATGAAATTGAAAACGTAGTATATTTAACTACCTAGATAATGTTAAAAACAATACCAGAGTTATATCTCACACGTCCGTCATTAATACGTTCTAGAAAAGAGCCCTGGATGCTTATCATATTCCAGTATTCCATTTATAATAACGCAGATAGTTCTTTCTACTAATTCTAATGTAGAATGCAATGCTCTTATATTGTTCCTGCATGGTATGTCGAGGGATATGAAATCTTTTTGTATTTCATTCTCTCTTCAAGCGAAAATTTAAATATGCTTTTACTGATGCCTCTTCTTTATAAAATAGTTTATTTTTGTTATTATAGACATGGCATAATATCATAATATTACTGTATTAAGCAATGTTACTTTACTGTACCATGCTCGTCATTCTTTCTGTTATGAATTAAGATTTATTTAATGGTTTTTTATAAAGGCGGGGGGGATGACATTTTTGACATTTAGTTATCAAAGTTTACCATGATTCAAATATCAAATATTCTATTTCATCACTTAAGTTTTGAAAATATTTCTCTTTGAGTAAGAACGATTGGTATTTCCGCGGCATCCTACCTTCTTATGTCAAGAGTCCTTCCGTCCTTTAAAAGTTTAAAAGGATACTCATGAATGGAAGGGGCAAGGGAGGAGAGTGACATTGCTCTATCGAGCAGGACAATGCCCTAGAGACTGACCATATATGTATGTATGTATAATATATATATATATATATATATATATATATATATATATATATATATATGCACACACACACACACACACACATATATATAATATATATATATATATATATATATATATTATATATATATGATCAGCGCCCAAGGCCCCTATCCACCAAAGCTAGGACCAAGGAGGGTCAGGCAATGGCTACTGATGAGCTCAGCAGATAAGACCTATATGCTCCCCCAAACCCCAAATCCTTAGCTCACACGGATGGTAAGATTGCAGCGACCAAAGAAACTAACGAATTTGAGCGGGACTCGAACCCCAGTCTGGCGTTCACCAGTCAAGGACTTTAACATATCGACCACCACAACCCTTTATGATTTTCTATCTATTCCTTGTCAACCTTTTACCTTAAACTCAATAGAAACATATTCTTGGATCGTCTGAGTGACCTTAGGCAAGATGTTTATATTTTATGCAAACGTAAAATCGAGAGAGACAGGACCCCCAGCCACAAATTCGCCTTCTTCAAAGACAAAGACGTTCTTCGGAGGTTTATTTTGAATAATTAAAAAGATAAGAGGAGGCAGAGTTCGATGAAATGGTTATCTGTGCTGTGCTACATGAAGGGGATGCATTGGTCTATTCAACAGAGCAGTTTTTTTATTTTAAATTGATAGGAGACAGCAAGAAAAGTACATTGAACAAAAGGAATGTTGATTATTTGGCATCATAATATCAATGGCCATTGATGCCTATGGGAAGTAAGAATAATAATAATAATTAACTTGGATAAAAAAAATTAAAATGAATAAATAATCTTGTAATATCAAATTTAATATACCATTTACACGAAAGGACACCGAAATAATTAAATCTATTTTAGTGCGCAATGAAAATAGTATCCTTTTCATTGAAGAATATTTCGAGGTTGTCAGGATAGAGGGAAAGGCAGGGTAGCAGAAATGATTGTGAATTGACAAATATTGTCAACATGGTCGACTTTATATTCCTTTCAAATGAGGACACACTGACTTTTTAGACGTTGTAAATATCTTGTTTTTGTACGATTAGACTGATCTAAACTTCAAAATCTAACTAAATTTACAAAAGTAAAAAAAATGATTATATATGAATATAATATATGTATAATACACAAACACACAATGTATATATATATATATATATATATATATATATATATATATATATATATATATATATCCTACTTATGGGGAATCATTGCAAGTTTTAGACAGGCGAATACCTTACATCATCTCGAATAAAGGACAGGATAAACAGCCTTACATTTCCCAGTTGCAATTAGAGTAGCCAAAGTCCTCAAGAGATCATAGACTGTAAATAATCTATTTGTAGAAAAATTTTCTATAAAAGCAACTTATACATTCTGGACAATATGAATACTTAACAAAGACCTAATGTATAACTTCAGTATTGGAGGTATGTCTAGGGACAAATATGTATGGGTTATGGAGATATATATATATATATATATATATTTATATATATATATATATATATATATATACATATATTTACACACACACATATATATACATATATTTACACACACACACATATATATATATATATATACATATATATAATTATATATATGCAGTATATATGTCTATATTAATAACATATTATACATATAAATATATATATATATATATATATATATATATATATATATATATATATATATATATATGAGGAGGGAGAGAGAGAGATGAGAGAGAGTGAGAGAGAGAGAAGAGAGAGAGAGAGAGAGAGAGAGAGAGAGAGAGAGAGAGAGGAGAGAGAGAGAGAGACAGAGAGAGAGGTACGAATTCGTGCTTGAGTTCAATTTCTACTGAACCGCCAGGAGAAATCTTTAACGACCAATTAATCTGCAGTAAATATAATTCATTTTAAATTCTTTTGAACGATTATCACACTTATTCACTTTTAAGTTCCTAAAAGCTTCACGTAAACTGCGGTAAATATTAAACATGAGCTAATGAAAATAATCCTTTTACAAATTCTGATGAAGAGGTCGGTTTGGGATTTACAGGACGTTTCAGTCATAATTTCAACGATTCCAAAAGACTCAGTTATTATTTCTTTTTAAAGTATAAAAGCTCCGACATTTCACCTCAAATGCAGACTCTGAATCCCTGTGCTCTATCACCATCCCTCCGTCGACTTTCTGGTTTATCATGATTATGATAATGATATCATAATCATATCCAACAGTCCTTTCATTTCTTATCCGGTAAGATGGCAGCATTTCCACATGCAGGCGTCAGGGCATAAAGAGAGAGAGAGAGAGAGAGAGAGAGGAGAGAGAGAGAGAGAAGAGAGAGAGGAGAGAGGAGAGAGAGAGAGAGAGAATCCATGTTTATCGAGACAAGAAATATAAGTTTAGCGTCTTTTTTCTCTTGTGGGTTTATCATCTTTTCAATAAAAATGTTTTTTTTTTTGCAAATAAATAATCGTTAGTCTTGAAAACGGTCTTTTGTCAGCTCAAACCTAAATATATTCAGCGATCAAATATTCTAAAAAGAAGAACATCTTAACTTGATATTGGACGAATAATATTCGAGAAAATTTAACACCGAAACCTTTTCTTTTTAGTCCGAGGATGGAGTAATGGCCTTAGGTTCTAGATAACATTCCGAAAGGATATTTTTTTTTAAATGTCCTCTCTTTTTTTTTCAAGGGGGGCGATATGGAAGTGAGACGGGACTGATTGAGGTCAAGATGCTCTATACGACGCACTGTGGGCAATTGTTTTACATAATGAAGGATATCTCAGTGTGATATATATAAAAAAATATCACATCAAACCCAAAGCGCTGCCTAACAGACCCTTAACGCTTGTAATGAAACATTGACTATGAACTAAATAGTTCTCGTCCTTTTGTGGAGCTTTGTGAAACACCGAAGCCAATTGAGGTGTAAATTTGGTTTACAATGGTAATTACGTATTCATGGTAACTACGTAGTTTGCGTCGTGTATTGTAATCATCGGCGGATATTATGATTAGAGGCAGATGATTCAACTCCCAAGAAGCAATGAAGATCACATGCAGCTTTGGTGTTTGATCTGTTTGAGGTCATCACTTCAAAATGAAACTATTCAAGGCTCAGGCGGTAATTTGAATGACAGAAATCTACTTTGAAGATCTGAGCTTAAAACTGAGATCTAATGTTAGTTGAAGGTTTATGATTCAATTTAAAGTGGAGACATTTCTCGATTAAAATTTCCATAAAGTAGTTCGATTGAAGATTAGTTTGAACTGAAGGAATTGTTTCATTTAAAATGAGAGAAATCTATTTTGAAGATTTAAGTTTAGAACAGAGATCTACTGTTCGTTAAAGGTTCAAATTTTAATTGAAAGTGAAGGCAATTGTTCGATTTAAAATTCCAATGAAGTAGTTTGACTGAAGATTAATTTGAACTGAAGGAATTGTTTCATTTAAAATGAGAGAAATCTATTTTGAAGATTTGAGTTTAGAACTGAGATCTACTGTTAGTTAAAGGTTCAAATTTTGATTGAAAGTTAAGACATTGTTCGATTTAAAATTCCATGAAGTAATTTGAACTGAAGATTTAATTTGAACTTAAGGAATTGTTTTCACTTAAAATTGAAAGAAATCTACTTTGAAGATTTGGGTTTGTACTGAGATCTGATGTTAGTTGAAGGTTTAAGTTTTAATTGAACCTGCTCAATTTAAATTCCATAAAATATTTCGATTGAAGATTAATTTGAACTGAAGGAATTGTTTCATTTAAAATGGATTAAAATGTGTAGTTGAAATTAAAGTAATAAGATGAATAGAATTGAGAATATAAGTTCACTTTTCACTGAAATAGTTCGAGAATCATTTGAATGACATTGAAAAAAAATTATATTATTCTATATCGTATGAGCAACATTTACTCCTAAATATTGTAATACCAGTTAGGATATATGCAAGAGATGTCATTAAAACTATCAATATTAAATTACCTGAAACGAAGAGAGAGAGAGAGGAGAGAGAGAGAGAGAGAGAGAGAGAGAGAGAGAGAGAGAGAGAGAGAGAGAGAGAGAGAATTTTAATTCTAAAAGTAATATTTATGATAATTACTTGCTTTCAGACCAAGCAATGATTGTTTAATTTTCATTCTCCAACGTAAATCACAATAAAATCTCTCTCTCTCTCTCTCTCCTCTCTCCTCTCTCTCTCTCTCTCTCTCTCTCTCTCTCTCAAATCCAGCATCCTGTTTAAAATGCATTTCTAGTTAAACTCTCCTACTCTCGTCCTCCCAATCCCATCATCTCCTTTCCAGCATCCTTTAATTTTTTCTAGTTAAACTCTGTTACCCTGATTTCTCCCTCGCCCATCCGTACAACGATAACATTTGTTTTGTCTGTTTCAGAAACCTCTGCGTTTCCTAAGCTGCCCTATCCGTAAAGAGTAATTCATCTGCCTATTCACACTTTAATCTTTCCCTACACTTAATTGTATAAAAGCGTTTTCCGTACATTCTCCCGACAACTTTTAGAATAATATTTTGTTGGATCTTCTTTAAACGCCAGCAAGTCACGTCAGTCAACACCGGCCTATCTTGAATTGGACGAGTTGATGACTTATTACCTCCGCCAACGAATTTGGAAGGAGGCTATGTTGTCGCCCCTGTTTGTGTGTTTGTATGTGTTTGGTTGTGAAGTTCCCTAGCCACAATTTCAATCGTACAGTAATGAAATTTGGAGGGATTAACTGTTATGTAAAAAGATGAATATTATTTAAGTTTGGAAGGTCAAGGTCAAAGGTCAGGGTCAAGCAAACTGTCCAATTCACGTAATCAGCCATAAGTTTGGACTTCGTTGTCACAGAGACTTCAAAGTTGGTTCATATGTGAGTGTATGAAAATCCACGCCAATTAATACATGTTAAGGTCAAAGGTCAAGGTCACGGTTAAGATCGAGAAATAAAATGCCCCGGCCGAGGTCTGTGCTCTACTGAGTGCCCCTCTAGTTAAAATAAGTATTAATCTTCTCCCTGCAGGTTTGCCATAGCTATTCTCAGTACTCAAATTTCCATAACAGAGAATATTGTCTATTCATTATAAAGGATGATATTATTATTATTATTATTATTATTATTATTATTATTATTATTATTATTATTATTATTAAGCTATAACTCTAGTTAGAAAAGCAGTATGCTATAACCCCAGGAACCCCAACAGGGAAAATAGCCCAGTGAGGAAAGGAAACAAGGAAAAATTAAATTCTTAAGAACAGTAACAGCATTAGAATGAATATTGCCTATATAAACAATAAAAACTTTATACCCTCAAGCAAGAGATCTTTAACCCAAGACAGTGGAAGACCATGGTCTGAAAAACATTTCCCCACAACTATTCCCAGCGACGCATGGCTCAAGTAGAATATATAATGAAACAGAGTTTGAAATACTGAATAAGCAATGATTCCGTGTTTAAAATATGGAAGTACAACCGTGGGAAGAGGGATTAATAAATTGAGAAAATCTATCTACCACTTCCGAACTTCATGCAAAGTGAGCTGACAACCCTTCCATTTATTATACCGGATGGATATAAATGTTAATGAATTGTAATATTTTTCACAAAAAGTATACGGTACTATGTATATAAATATATATATATATATATATATATATATATATATATATATATATATATATATATATATATTTGGGGGGGGGCATTACTTTACCTTTCGTAAATTTACCGATAACTGATACTATGCAACTTCGTATGGTCTTTACAAGCTAGTGAAACCTTAAACAATTGTTGCGAAATGATAATACTAATACATAGTAAAACTGATAATAACATTGATATAAATAATTACAATAATAATGCCAAATAAAACTACAACAACAACAACAACAACAACAAAACTAATAATAACAATAATAATAATAATAATAATAATAATAATTGTCATTATTTTATCTATTCTACTTTTACTAACATTATTTTCACTAGTACTATCATTATCATTATTGTTGTGATGTTGGTGTTATAATTATCGAAAATAAAAGAAAATCAAGTAGAATAGCATTAATATCTAAACCGATATAAAAAAAAAAAAAGCGTTCTGTCAGTAGAAACACTCCAAAGAATACATAAAAAAAAAGTAGTATTTCTCTTTGTGCGCTCTTCCACCTTGTTCTATTCATTCCTTTAGTCGTTGTTATTTTCACTGGCTCCTATATATTTTTTTCTCAATTTGACAAAATAGGAGTAAATCATGTACCCACCTCCTATATTTGAAATTGTGAGCAATGGCACTGTGCCATTTTTTAAAAAATCTGGAGCAAGAGTGTTTGTATAACGATCAGACCAGACAACAACAACAAAAACAACAACAACAACAACAAAAACAACAACAATAATAACCATATCACTCTTTAAATAGAAAGAATGACAATTATTTTTATACAATACCTTTGAATGAAGAATAAAAGTGATGCTATGCTGATTGTCAAAGTAATATTCTTATAATTCTGTATTGGGACACATACACCTTAGGCAATCTATCTTTTTACAACTAAGGTTAATTGTATTAAAGTATGACACCTACACCTTAGGCAATCTAATTTTTTACAACTAAGGTCAATTGTATTAAAGTATGACACCTACACCTTAGGCAATCTAACATTTTACAACTAAGGTCAATTGAATTGAAGTATGACACCTACACCTTAGGCAATCTAACTTTTTACAACTAAGATCAATTGAATTGAAGTAAGACATTTACGCCTTAGGTAATCTAACTTTTTACAACAAAGGTCAATTGGATTGAAGTATGCCAGCTACACCTTAGGCAATCTAATTTTTTTACAACTAAAGTCAATTGTATTGAAATATGACACCTACACCTTGTATTGAAGTATGACACCTACACCTTAGGCAATCTAAATTTTTACAACTAAGGTCAATTGGATTGAAGTAAGAGCCTTACACCTTAGGTAACCTAAGTTTTTACAACTAAGGTCAATTATATTGAAATATTACACCTACACCTTAGGTAATCTAACTTTTTATTACTAAGGTCAATTGGATTGAAGTATGACACCTACACCTTAGGCAATCTAACTTTTTACAACTAAGGTCAATTGTATTGAAATATGACACCTACACCTTAGGTAATCTAACTTTTTACAACTAAGGCCAATTAGATTGAAGTAAGACACTCACACCTTAGGTAATCTAACTTTTTACAACTAAGGTCAATTGCATTGAAGTACGACACCTACACTTTAGGCAATCTAACTTTTTACAACTAAGGTCAATTGTACTGAAATATGACACCTACACCTTAGGTAATCTAAATTTTTACAACTAAGGTCAATTGTATTAAAGTAAGACACCTAAACATTAGGCAATCTAACTTTTTACAACTAAGGTCAATTGTATTGAAGTATGACACCTACACCTTAGGCAATCTAACTTTTTACATCTAAGGTCAATTGTGTTGAAGTACGACACCTACACCTTAGGCAATCTAACTTTTTACAAATAAGGTCAATTGTATTGAAGTACGAGACCTACACCTTAGGCAATCTAAATTTTTACAACTAAGGTCAATTGTATTGAAATATATCATTTTGTAATGAATACCCGGAGGGTAATGTAAAATGCATGCCAGGAATATGAACTTGCACTGCATTCAAAACATTTAATGAAACCTCACTTCCCACACGAGACGATGACTTTAGTTTTCAAAACGAATGCAATCAGCAGCAACTGGGAGAATTGCATAATGGCTCGACGCTAATTAATGCAGAATATTTTCGTAGTTTTGATATTTCTTAAAACTTTTATCGATTAGTGATATGCATCGGGAGAAGATAAAAAGAGAAGAAAAAGTCAGCGACATTGAAGAGGAGAACGATTTTGGTATAAGTGTCTGTGCGTAGTATCAATGTTAGGCTTTTCAACGAACAAAATCTTACATTAAAGGGTGCATATTGATATATCTGGTCTGTAGATATTTCTATTAATATTAATCTTGAAAAGCAACTTTATTTAATAGAGGAATACACAAACACTTCGATTTTCAGTATCAAGTGACACTCATCTTGAATTGATGAAATCTAAGAACAACATCATTAAATGACGATTAACCTCTCTCTCTCTCTCTCTCTCTCTCTCTCTCTCTCTCTCTCTCTCTCTCTCTCTCTCTCTCTCTCTCTTAATCAAGAACACATCCCATGAGGGATTATGAAGCCGCTTCTAAAAGAAATTCTTGGCAAATTGATAGATTAACAATACGAATCTCTACTTGACAGAAAACGAATGTTCCTTTAAAATAATCAGATTACAAGTAAGGCCCATCCCCTCCTCTCTCTAAAGGCGTCGTGTGAAAACATTCAAGTCAAATCAAAGAGAAATTCCAGGCCAGCAGATAGTTCCCCACTTTTATTACTGTCCCTTAAGGTACCAAAATAATAGAGAAGGGTTCTTGTTAGTTTTTATCAATAAAAATGGCGATTCTCATTAAATTAAAAATATGTTACTCTCCAAAATTTCCTGCTCGAATCATTATCATTATCATTTCTTAAGCTACAACCCTAGTAGGAAAAGCAGGATGCTATACGCCTAGGGGACCCAATAGGGAAAATAGCCCAGTGAGGAAAAGAAAAAAGGAAAAATATTTCTTAAGAACAGTAACAACATTAAAATAAATATCTCCAATATAGTATAAAAACTTTAACAAAACAAGAGGAAGAGAAATAAGCTAGAATAATGTACCCAAGTGTACCCTCAAGCAAGAGAACGCTAAAAATGCCAAATATAAATAACGTATTGTGTCAGTTGTAATGTTCCAGCATCAAATGAATTTTAACAGGAATCTCCTTAGAGGCTGGATTTCAAATACCCAACCAATAAAGTACTGGAGTTCTTCAATCATTTCCTAGGTTGGTCAAGAGACATGTAAAATGACTATGAGATAATCTATCGTGACTTTTTCTGTGTGATCCATTTGACTGAAACCCTAACGCCTAGAAAATTAGTCCGAGAGTGAGACATCAGATTGAATGTTAAACAATTACAGGGATCGTTGAAGGATAACATAAGATTTGATTTATCATTGTAATTTCATTCTTTATTGACGATATTACTAACAAATAGTTAGCTATCTTTGTGTGTATATATGTATGAGTATCCAAACATACACACATAGAAGTGTTTATATACACTGTTTATACACTCGGGCACACTATTCTATCTTATTTCTATTCCTCTTGTTATTTTCAAATTTTTATAGTTTATATATGAAATATTTATTTCAGTTTTGTTATTGTTCTAAAACTTCTTGTAGTTTTTCCTTATTTCCTTTCCCCACTGGGCTATTTTCCCTCTTGGAGCCCTTGAGTTTATGGCATCCTGCTTTTCAAAGTAGGGTTGTAGCTTAGCAAGTAATAATAATAATAATAATAATAATAATAATAATAATAATAACAATTCTATCAGATTACTAGCTTTTCTCTTTAAAAAAAATACACACACACACACACACACACACACATATATATATATATATATATATATATATATATATATATATATATATATATATATATATATATATATATAAATTTGATCATATATTTTTCGAATGCCTAAGAGTTAAAGTAATACACACCAATGTAGATATGGTGTCCACATCTCTCTACATAACGTTAAAGTGTTATTGTCGAAAAGTCGCTTTTCCACCAAAGGAGTAAAAGATATTTGACCATTGCCAACCGGAAACATAATCCGAACGATAATTGGAGCGTTGTTCCAGCGAGACATCTGGAACACGACTTGGGCAGAATATTTGGCCGCAAATGCCCTGTTATCGTTTTAGACATGTGATGTTAGACAATCGAAGTAGGGAATGAGGTGGGAATTAATGCGGTTTTGTAGCTGGTGTTCTTTGGTGTTTTAAATTGTGAGAAGAGATTATGGCTCTCATTGGTGATGGCGTGCCGTTGGTGATATGTGGTATTACAGAATCTGAGAAATGGTGGAGGCTGGAACTATCATTATATTATAATAACTAATACTTAGTAAGCTGAAGCCCTAGTTGGAAGAGCGTGATGATATAAGCCAAGGGGCTCCAACAGGGAAAATAGTGTGGTAAGGAAAGGAAACAAAGAAAAATAAAATATAAGAACAGTAACATTAAAATGAATATCACCTATATAAACAATAAAAACTTTAACAAAACAAGAGGAAGAGAAATAGGATATAGAATAGTGTGCTTGAGTGTACCCTCGAGCAAGAGAACTCCAACCCAAGATAGTGGAAGACCATGGTAGAGAGGCTATGGAACTACCCAAGAATAGGGAACAATGGTTTGATTTTGGAGTGTCCCTCTCCTAGAAGAGCTGCTTATTGATGGAGTCATTCATGATGGTCTTTGCAGTTGTTGTTTCTGAGAGATTGAGTTGATGTCGTGTTACTGATCTTTGTTATCTGAGATTCTAAGAAATGATGTTACTGGCGGGAATGTTCTGACAAACGTTAAAGCGAGGAATAAAAGTGTTATTGATGATGCATACTGATGTTGGAGATTCCGCAAAGGGAGGAGAAAATAAACTGATCTAAATTTATGCCTTGTATATAAATTTATAAATGATTATAAAATATAGAATGAGGTTCTCAAAAACAACAAATCTAGAATAATAAAAAAAAGGACAATATTCATCATTTTTGCATTAGAAATATACATTATAAATTTAAATATAAAAGTTCTTGGTTCTTAATTTTTTCTTACAATTTTCTCTCCATTAAATTAAATGATAAGAACTCGTTGTTTTTGCATTGTTCTTGCAATAACATTTTACCGGAAGGTGCCTGCTGTACATTGTGCTAAATGGGGACTTGAACACTATTCTTTTTGCCAGTGAGGTGGATATCATAACCAATGAGCTCCTTTGATTATATATTGACTGTATATATAGACTATGCTGGTTAATTCATATAAAGAATCTAAAATATCCAAATAAGTCAAATAAGATAAAAGATTACGTATAACTGGGAAACAGTTCCTTGCCTCATTAATTCTCGACTGTTATTTATATATTGGCCAATTTCGTTATCATCGTTGCTATTTTTTCCCTGTTTGACGTTTTAATTACGGGTTTTCCACCTTTCACATATGGTTATTTAATTTCTTGAACACTTCTATCTTTCGTCGATGATTTTTGGCATTCATTTTCCCATGAACATTTTCAAATTTCCATCTTTCATCATAGAAATAATAACCGTACGAATTGCTGAAATATATTTGGCCATTAATTTTCATGTTGTTCCACAGGAAAAAAGAAATTATACATTTGCTTCTAGCGCCATAACTATCTTGAGATCTATGATGCAACTGGGAAAATAAGAAATACTTGGATTTAAAACTGCTGAATCTCAATTGTTTTCTTTGCACAATATTCCCTGAAAAATTTATCAAGAGTTACCATGTGCCAATAAGCTGGATATTACAACTAATAAAGCTTATTATATACTAGATGTACTTTGTTAAACCATATTATGAAAAAGTAAAATCATAAATCGAGGAATTGCATTGCAAATTTTTCATGTTCTATACAAGGAGTGAAGGAAGACAAATAAATTCTTCACGGGGAGAAGAGAGGCTATTAAAGAAAATATATTTCAACAAAAATGGAACCGGGTAATGTAACCAAAAGGGAAAAAGGAATAATTCCATTCCAGATAATCCACGTTTAGGAGGCTTACAAATGGAAGAAACTTGTTCTTCATTATCCACATGAGTTATATGAAGCACAAAGTATGAAAGTTGAAGAATCAAATCACAATGGAAATGAGTCAAGTTGAAAAAGAATTGAAAACTGCCTTAATTGGGGAAAAGTGACAATGGGGAAAAGCTTTAAAAGTAGAAGATGAAAAAGAAAGCAATAATGATGTATAAAACATAAAGCTGATTTTTAGATGTAACACATTTCATGATTGCGGGGCCAATTTGTGAAAAACAACACCATATCTTTCAAAGGTTTCAAAAATTTCAGCTGTAGACTGAAAATGAGAGTATTTTAACACAAAATATACTCTAAATGCTTTAACTATACATTTTTACCTCTCGCACCCCATTGTGAAAGATGAAGGGAGGAACTAAGTACATTTACGTAGACTCGAGTGTCTATGTGTATTCATATGCATCCATACAATATGCATACACTCATTCATAAATTCACGGAATGATAAATGCACACACACAAAAACATATCTAACATGGAAAAACAATACATTTGAATGATCAAGCCAGAAGTATTGTCAGCTGGAATATTATATGGTTTACCAGAGCTAATTCTGTATTTTCGCGGGGCTTTCTTTATATTTCGGAAAATGCTTTTATATAACAGTAATAAAAACCATTGATATATATATATATATATATATATATATATATATATATACATATACATACATATATATACACATACATACATACATACATAAATACTTACATATATATATATATACAGTATATATATATATATATACATATATATATATATATATGCATATATATATACATATATATATATATATATATATATATATATATATATATATATATGATGTATGCGCAAAAAAACTGTCCGAGGCTGAATCCCATATTAGGTACACTCTATTAAGAATACTCGTACATTATACCTCCGGTGATTTGAACAGTGAATTGGATACCTGGCAGGTAATCGACTACATCGAATTTAAACCACATAGGAATGTTTTTAAATTTTGCAACCTTTTCCTAAAAGAGTCGATGAGCAACCTATCAGCAATGTTGCCGCAGTAATGAGAACAAGAAGTCGGCGTTGTGTAGTGTATATCAAGGCTTAAGAATCAAATATTCTGAACTACGGCGTTTTTCCATGCATTTACCAATATAAAGGAAAGGGAGTTTGTAGATTCTATATATATATATATAATATATATATATATATATATATATATATATATATATATATATATAAAACCGTATAACTTGAGGAACATACGTACTTTACCTTAGCCGGAGATTATACATTCAAGCTATACGAGAGAAACTTATTTAACTACTGTAGTCCTGGTCTATACAAACACGTACCTGTAGAAAGAAAATCATGTTAATTACAAAAATAATACAGCATTTTTTATCCATCTGCCTACAATGGTGAAATATTATTCTTAACAAACCTTACACAATATTATACCTCCCACCACTTGACTTATCTCTTCCCAGTCTGTCTTAAGCACAGATCCTATTTCGGATATGTTCTGAAAGCCTTTCATTTATGTAAGTAACATTTGACAAAATATACATATCTTCATTACAAGACCTAATACAAAATTGCCTTTTGTGAATGTACAAAAATTTTTATCATGATTAACCATATTCTCAAATAGATTTAAGCCGCCGGATGTGTAACATCGCTGATAAATATTTCATATATTATCGAATTCTATATTAACCAACCGAACTGTATCCAATGATTGCGAGAAGATATATGTTGAACTAGCAATAAATAAGGATAAACAAGAAAATATATAACCTGCTGCTAAAGAGAAATTAATACAACTTTGTGGAGAAATATATGACGAATAATAGAAAACTAATATTACCATTCGGACACTCCAAAATACAAAGTCAAATCAGGTAGGGTGCTTGTCCTTAACAAATAAGAAGGGCGCAGTGTTTTTTTTTTTTTTTTTTTTTTTTTTGAGGATGCTCTCAGGCCTTCCCTTTATTGTGTTTTGTTGTTTGGGAAGGCCTGGTCGGTAACCACTGAGCTATACACAAAATATGAAAATATAAGCAAAAGAAAAGTTCCAAAGAAACTAATAAACACCAATCAAAATTTGATCTGAAGGCTAGTAAAAGAATCTTCCCTAAAGCCTTTAATTGTATCGATTCGTAATCAGCCGATGTATACTGAATTTGATGAAACTATTTCAACAGGATCTCTCTCTCTCTCTCTCTCTCTCTCTCTCTCTCTCTCTCTCTCTCTCTCTCTCCCTGAGAAAATGAGAACAAGTCCATTTAAATATTTCTTTTGCAGCCTTCAAAGAATGAAAGGCGCCCATCGATCACAGCTGAGACTCCACCATGAGTAGAGCATTAACAGGAATCTCTGTAATGGCGCAAATTCCAGTGGTTTCTTTCCCTCAGTCGATCTCTCTCCGATCCCCAAAAGCCTTTCGGTTCCCAACTCAAAAGGTTCTAATTCCTTAAAGCAATTTGGCCGAAGAAGGAATCATTAGGAATGAACGAATCAGACGACTGCGCAATGGTCTAACATTTCTTTCCAATATATCACACATCAATTATTTTTTCCTTCCAATCAGCTACTGTTTATAATCAATTTCTGGTTCTTCAATAATATACTGTGTTCATGTCACTTTTTATTGACTTTTAAAAGAAATGTTTTCTGAACAATTTCTCAATATTAATGTTCCTTTCTTCTAGGATTTTTTTTTAAACAACCTTCCGTATTATTAATTTTCTTATTCTTTTTATGGTTATTTCAGTTATTTCAAAAAATATCTTGAAATTATCTTTCCCACTCTTTTAGCCCATTCTGGCATTCTCTCCGAAACTGATTTCCTCAATACATAAACTTTGAATTTGGGCAATGCATTTAATTTTCTCTGATATATCTTCTTTTTAGTGTTTTCTTATATATATACATATACATATATATATATATATGTGTGTGTGTGTATATGTATATAAATACACATATATACATATATATATTTTATGTGTATTACATATGAATTTATATATATATATGAATATATATATATATATATATATATATATATATATATATATATATAGTATATATATATATATATAGTATATATATATATATATATATATATATATATATATGTATATATATACATATATATATATGTATATATATACATACATATATATATATATATATATATATAACTTAACTCTATCATATATATGAAAAAAAATTAAACAGAAAATATTAGAGAAACAGTTTACCTGTGCATGAATTCTCTATTATCATAATACCAGGTCAAAGAGGGGAACTATCGAGCTGTTTGGTTGTATACAATCAAAATGAAAAAGAGAAATCCCCTCACTATAAAGAAGAGGGACATCAAAAGAAGGGAAATATTGAAACAGTTCTGTACCGCGGATTTGTGAAGAAAACAAAAAATGATGGATGTATGTATTTTTGAGATCGAAGAAACAAATTGAAATCATAAGCGAACTCGCAAGTTTACACAAACAAACAAACACGACATTGATCAGCCACTCATCGTACATATTTGAATGCTTCTTATTACTTAATAATATGCAATAATACATTTTATATTACAAGTGATATATATTTCATAAAGCCGCAAGGTATTAGAGAAATTGAGCGCATGATACCAATAACTAGAAAATGGCCAGTAGGTTATTCACAGTACCGCTGATATAGCTATCCTTATAAATAATTAGACTTGTGTATGGAAATATATCTTTGCAATATTGTAAAAAGTTCTTGAAAAAAAAGTTAAGTTCATATATCAATCTTCCTTTGATCTCTTCAGGTCAACATCATAAAACTTATTGATTATAATATAAATTCATCAATTGACGTACCTTAACATTTTCTAATTCCATTCGACCACTTAAACTTTCATGTTCATACTTATAATACCCAAAGATTTAATTGCTATTAGTTTTTGATAGGCCTTACTCTGAACTTTTGAATCTTGAAAATGTAAGTAAAGATGAGCTGGAAATTTAAAGGTGAAGCTTCCAGGAAGTCTATAATTGATGTTTTGAAATAACATTGCACCGTGAGTTCAAGTTGCATTTAGCACTTGAAGATGCAATATGTTTCGGTTTTGTGTAGCGTCCTATCAACGATAGAAATAATACAGATAATTGGTAAAAATGAATATGACTATTATTATGAAATCTATGGTAAAATACAAACTCAAGCTGTGGTAGCATATGTGTTAACATCCCTGCCTACTAATCGCCAGACTGGGGTTTGAGTCCCGCTCAAACAAGTTAGTTCCTTTGGTCGCTGCAACCTCACCATCCTTGTGAGCTAAGGATAAGGGGCGTTGGGGAGCCTATAGGTCTATCTGCTGAGTCATCAACAGTCATTGGCTGGCCCTCCTCGGTCCTAGCTTGGGTGGAGAAGGGGTTGGGCGCTGATCCAATGTATATATGGTCAGTCTCTCTGGCATTGTCTTACTTGCTCTAGCAATGTCACTGTCCCTTGCCTCTACCATTCAGGGCCTATAAACCTAACCTCTACTCTAACTTATCATCACCACACTCGTACAATACATTCATTTCATTCTTATTTACTTCTTATGCTTTTCATACCTTTGTAACCTCCTCATTCTTATAGGTAATAAATATCGCTACCGGAGGTAAGGGGGAAATTGTCAAGACAGAAACAGTAACACAGAGCAGCCATAAAGCAAGAATAGGAAATCTCCTGTCACTGTTTGGGCCGTTCCCTCTTGCAGATATATGAAGTTTCAGTGGCGTTAGTCATTTGTTATTACTGCAAAGCACCGAGGAAGCAAATTGGTACAATACTGTTGTTTTGAATTAGCGTTGGCGATATTGCTAATAATGTCATATAGATATTAATGATAAACGTAAAAAGGCCTTTCTTTATAGGCATGTATGTACTAACAAATACATAGATATATACATACATACACACAAACGTAATTTCATGGTTTAGGTAGATGGATGTATATATAAAATGTTTATTAGAAAGTTAGAAATTGAAATGAACTATAATGATGTGTGTAAGTGCATATTACGTATGTCTTCTTACCATATACACGTACTCATGTGTGTATGTATGTATGTATGTATTTATACACACACACACACACACACACATATATATATATATATATATATATATATATATATATTTTAACAAATATATATATGTGTGTGAGTGTTTGTGTCTATGTATCCTTTTCTCATAAAGGCGTGTTTTCAGAACTCAAGATTACTTTCTAAGTATCGATGTATGATTATATGGGATCTTTCTTGACACAAGCAAATGTTAGAGCCCATTTACAGGTGTGTGAACTCTTAAATTAAGCGATAATCTGGGATGGGTGTCCGCGGCCGTACATCTGAACTACCAAGGGTTGTAGCTTAGCTGATAATGATAATAACAATAATAATAATAATAATAATAATAATAATAATAATAATAATAATAATATATTTCAATGAAATCTATCAAGCCTAAGCAGAGTTGGAACATTGTCTTGAAAAGTATCGAGTAAAACCATCTGAACAACACTTGATTTTGATGAATATTACCAAGACTTTATCACTTATATACTTATACATACATACACACATACATGCACATAATAATTTATCTGTCTATCTATCTATCTAATTATTGATATATCGATCCATTTCTCTATCTATCTATCTATCTATCTATCTATCTATATATATATATATATATATATATATATATATATATATATATATATATATATATACACACACACACACATAAACAGTGGGATACCTCAACGTGGAGAAAGGGTTTGTGTACCACCATGATCAGCAAAGATGTACTAGTCAGGGCCACGCATACCATGTTGGTTAGCTGAGAGCGAGCAAAAAAAGTCTCCCACCATCACCATTCTGCAGTGGCCAGCGTGGTGATGAAAACTGGCCAAACGCCAGACGTAAATAAGGACATGTCTGAGGGCTTTGTCATGCAGTGGACTAGAAACTACGTCATTTGTTGTTACTGTTGATATATAAATTATCTACGTATCTGTATAAATATGTATATTTTCAAGCATGTACATATGTATAAGTTAAAGTAATTGCTTTTTTATATGTAGTGTCATAATTATAGAATATGTGAAACTATGAACTGATGAATGAACTATGAGTTAATAAGCAAAAAAAACATACTTTCCTGTTTAACTTACAAATGAGCGAAAATTAAACTCGCATATTCAACCATCTACATGATGTTGAAATCACGACGAGAGAGACTTACAAGCCCATCATTAATCCGTCCGTGAAAACAGCCGTACATGACTGACGCGGTTCATTCATCATTATCCGAAGGCTGTTATCTCATATCCTGATGTCGAACACATTTCTCTTATATTCGTGCATGGTGTTTCAAAGCTGGAGCGCCCTTCATCATTATCAGCCAGATTCTCTTTGTAGTCATTCATTGTTTCAGAGTATTATAGGAGACGTTTTTATTGTTAAATAGTTTCTTTTTTCTAAATTACGATAATGTTTAATTTTATATAAATAATTTTTTTCAGTCAGTTATATTGGAATATGCTCGTAGGTTCATATTTTTTGTAAAGTTATATATGGTAACGTTTTCAACATTTAGTTCTTCAATTAAGCACGACTTAAAAATCGTCATCAATATCTTTTGATTTACGAAACTTTTTCATAACATTGTTTATCGAGTTTTGAAACTCGTTCACTTCACGGAAGAATATTTTACTTTGTTTATCGTTTAATCTTATGTAAAGTTAAACTATTGTTAATTCCTTATCACCCTCTTACGCTCAAGTCTTTTCGTCTTTACATTTCTTGTCTACCCTTTTCCTTGAACTCTGAGCAAACTTTACATAAAGAAATATGTTTATATTTCATGCAAAGGAAAATTGAGTGGCAAAAATCCTCCCCTTCAAAGACAAATGTGCGGATCCAACTTTCTTTTTTTTTTTTTTTACTTCTAAAAAGAAGAAAGAACTAAAGTCCAACTGCTTGGTTACCTGTGTTGTTTAAGCCAGTGAGGATACAGTGACCTACTTAACATACGAAATACATTTAGATTACTAAGAAAGCAAGAAAGGTAGATGCGCTCAGATCATGTCAAAACGGTTTAAGTTATTTTCCCATCTGATGAAAAATACATTGTCCTTCAAACGAGAAAAGGGCACGTTTTCTTTTGGACAACAGTATACCTCAAGAAAACTTCAAACGATCAAAAAGAATACGCTGTTCTCCTAGACAGAGGTATACAACAGTATTATTCTAATACTGAGTGGGAAAGAGTAGCCAAAACTGTCAACGGTTTCGATCTAATAGAGTAAATTCTACTCATAAACCATTTCCCCCCCCCCCAAAAAAAAAACTAATTATTAATGTATTACTAATTAATAATTAATATGATGTGCCAAATAAACTTTTTGTTGGAATTTTTAAATAACTTTCGGTTTAATGGAGTAAATTCCACTCATAAACCATCTCCAAAAAAAATTAATAATTTATTAATAAATAATAATTGATATCATGAGCCAAATAAACTTTTTGTTGCAATTCCTAATAGTAATGCAAATACATTACTATACAAATCTCAAGCATTGTTGACCCAGCTATATTTCTTGGAGAAGAAATGTTATTTCAAGAAATCAGCACGCAAAATATTGTTTGCGTGTAATTAATTAGTTCAATGATATTTATTAACAGGAGATTTTGTCAAAATAATGTTAATGATAGCAAGATTAAGTAAAACCGATTCACTCGACCTACAGTAGAGAGAGAGAGAGAGAGAGAGAGAGAGAGAGAGAGAGAGAGAGAGAGAGAGAATTTTTAGACGCAATTTTAGCGAAAAATTCAAGTTTGGTGTCTATGTTTTCTATGTAGTTTCATCATGATTCACCACGAAAACGATCGTATAAATAAGCAGCCCTTAAAATCGAGATTTAATCCCAAATGCCGTCATTTTATTCTTTTCCTACTCCGATTTAACCTATTTTCAGCGGTGAAATATTTGAAAATGATATCTCACCGAAATATTTTTTTTTTTATATTAATAGGAGTGAAGATGGGATCTTCACAGTGTGACCAAACGTTCACACAATGAAAGATATCTCAGTGTAATACACACACACACACACACACACACACATATATATATATATATATATATTTATATATATATATATATATTTATATATATATATATACACAGATATATATATATATATATATATATACTTAGCGCTGCCTAACAGACCGTAAACGTCTGTAACGAGACAATGATTACCAACTAAAGGGGGCCTTGTCCCTTTTTGTGGAGCTTTGTGAGGATAACAACACCGAAGCAATTTCTGGTGTGAATTTGGTTTGCAAGAGTAGTTACGTATTCATGTTAACAACGCTGTTTGCGTCGTGTATTGTAATCATCGGAGGATATTATGATTACTGGCAGGTGATTCAACTCCCAGCGAGTAATGAACATTACCTGAAGCTTTGATGTTTGATCTGTGTTTGAGGTCATCATTCCAAGCTGAAACTTGCAAGGCTCATACGTGGATTTGAATGACAGAAATCTACTTTGAGGATTTGAGTTTTGAACTAACATAGAATGTTACATCATGTTCTTAAAGGTTTGAGTTTTGATCTGAAGTGAACACATTGTTGAATTTAATATTCAACAGACCATAGATGGAATAAATATCATAGACATAATAATGTGTGGATCAGTTCTAGTTTGAGCTCGGGTTTTAATTTGAACGGAAACATAGTTTTATTCAAAATTCATTGTTATTGTTTAAGCTGAGTTAGGCCGATATTCACTTGATGATAACAATTTGAATGATATCAGGGACTCTAGCAACCAAAATCTGAATAATTGACTTCTTGTTTACGAAGTAAATTAGTGTTCAGCGTTGCTTTTCCACAACTGGAGTTATAATAAATAGTCAATAGTAATAAGAAAAATAAAAACTATTATCACACGTCACATGGACAATGTTAAACATCAAGACTTTGGAACACAACCTAGGTAAGAAGGTTACTGTGAAAGATTTTCAAGATTTTTGCTGGTCACTGTATCCTTTGGAAAGGTTTTAATTCTTCAATTCTACCATGTTTCGGGTATTGTTTTCCTGTCTTGTCTTAAGCTGCTAGCTATCATTTTAATTTTTTAGAAAAAACCTGGCGTTCTATTATATTCCTTATTTCTGATCTGAATATTAATATTTTGGTACCATCGTTGAGTTAGCTCTGTGTGCATGTTCCATGAATTTGTCCATAATTCCGACCATCCTATGCATTCAGATCTTTCTAAGACTGTACCATCCTTTACGTAAAGCAAGGTATGCGGTTAATTCTAAAAATTTTGTCTTCTCCATCATAAGGCTCCTTTTATTCCAGCTGTGACCAGACTGTGGAAGTTGAGACTTGTCTCCTTTCTGATGAACAGGTTCACATAAGACTCTTTACATAGTTTATATATTATGACGGATCTATTTTAACGTCGATACTGGTATTAATATATTTTATATTTCAAATTCACTATTATCGACATATAATTTACTTTATTATTTCTTTATTGCCTTTTCTCAATTGCTTACTTTCCCTGTTGAAGCTCTTGAGGTCGTAGCATCCTCCTTTTCGAACTAGGGTTGCACCTTGGCTATAACAATGATGATAGTAATCTAAATAATGATATATGATAGAGATCTCATTGAACTATTCTATATATATATATATATATATATATAAGAGAGAGAGAGAGAGAGAGAGAGAGAGAGAGAGAATAGCTTTTCGGACCTTTTGTAAGTTTAATGGTGGGGATTTTGCTGTGAGAGAGAGAGAGAGAGAGAGAGAGAGAGAGAGAGAGATTCAGCCAAATCCCCACCATTCAACTTACAAAAGGTTCGAAAAACTATTCTCTCTCTCTCTCTCTCTCTCTCTCTCTCTCTCTCTCTCTCTCCTTTCCAAAATTATCTTAACGTATTTCTACAGTTACCAGTACACACACACACTCTCTCTCTCTCTCTCTCTCTCTCTCTCTCCTTTCCAAAATTATCTTAACGTATTTCTACATAGTTACCAGTACACACACACACTCTCTCTCTCTCTCTCTCTCTCTCTCTCTCTCTCTCGTTTCACATTGACAATATATGGAGAAATCTATCGCTCAGCCGCACTTTTCCCTTAAGGCAAAGCTTAAGTATTCTTAAATCTGTATATCTTTTTAAAAATTAAACTGTATTAAAACAGTGTACCAAGATTCCTCTAAAACCTTTTAGTATTAGGTTTTATCAATACTGGCTGGATCATCCTTATTGGGAAGAAGAAAAAAAAAGAAATAAAAAAAAAAAAAAAAAAAAAAAAAAATATTAATTAATACAATCTGATCATGTAACAAAAAAGTTGATCCTTTATTATGTAGTTTTTCCCAATAGTCTTATCTTAACTTTGGGAGTTTCCTAACATCAGTTCCTCTATCTAATATTAGTTTCTTATCCGTACATCCTCATCCTAATGAGATTTTCGATTGTCTAGTTCCTAAATTTCTTAGAAGTATCCTATTTTCAATTTAATATTTCTATCACTTTGATACTTCAAGAACTTTCTAAACACACACACATGTATACATCATATATATATATATATATATATATGTATATACAAACATATATATATATACATATAACTATACTGTATATGTATATATATAAATATACACACACACACACATATATATATATATATATATGTATAAATATATATATATATATATATATATAAAATATACATACACACATGTACATGTATAACCATATATATAATTCTATGTAATTATATATATATATATATATATATATATTGTTTGTAGTATACAAGTATATATTTTCATAATTTTCTGACTCACTACTGACACCTTGAATTTCATTTCAAAATGTAATAAGAATGCACAGCCCATCTGCGCACTCGCATTTCAAAAGGAAGAAAAATTGTGACGCATAAAACTGATAAAAAAAAAAAAGCTACTTAACGTACAGACTTTTCTTACAAATTGACGCTCAGTATTTTTGGAATAAAAAAACGTCTTGAAAAGTCTTCAGAATTTGTCTGAAAAAAAAAAAAATATTTCCCTACAGATATTTCGAGTGACATCTGGCTTATGCAGAATACGTAATGACGGAGAATTTTGAAATATAGAATACACAACGATACAGTTTTTGAAATTTGGAAGTATAACCGCGGGAAGATGAAATGATAAATTGTGAACACATTTCTTCCAATTCTAGACCTCATGGATGGTAGTAAGTGAAATTGAAATGCATTATGGGTTGCATAATAAAATATGCAGCGTATGAAATTGCAGCCATTATTTATTTTATTAAGTTACCGACGACAGGTAGTATACGACGTCTTTTTGACAAACCCGTGAAAAATGTTATTAACTGTTGCATAATGATAGTAATAACAGCAATATTTATATTATAATAATAATAATAATAATAATAATGATAATAATAATAATAATAATAATAATAATAATAATAATAAGAGAAATAATAATAATAATAATGATAATAATAATAATAATAATAATAATAATAATTATTATTATTATTATCAATACTATTATTATTATGATTATTATTATTATTATTATTATTATTATTATTAGTAGTAGTAGTAGTAGTAGTAGTAGTAGTAGTAGTAGTAGTAGTAGTAGTAGTAGTATTCATAATAACCTCCTTAATTGTAACCATTATTGCTGTAGGGTGCCGTTACTTGGGGAAAAAAAATCGACTTGAATGTCATAAATATCTAAACTGATATAGCAAGTGTGTTCTGTCAAAAAAAAAAAAAAAAAAAAAAAAATTATATACCTACAAAAAGGGAGTTTGTAATCTCTTCGTGCGCTCTTCTACCCTCTTTTATTCTTTCACGTCTTTACTCGTTCCTATCTCACTTTTTAGTGGTTGATATTTTCACTGGTTCCTCTATTTTCAATTTATTTCTCTCTACTCCAAACTCGACAAAAAAATGTGAGCAGTGGCACTGTGCCATTATCTTTTTTATTTTTTTCTTTGCAAGTCGGAACAAGAGGACGAGTCTATGCATACAGATTAGACCAGAAGGCTCCAGAATTACAAAATCACTTGCACATTTTTTATTCATTTACAACTTCAAAGTCGAAAGAACTCTTAAATATCCTTAGCATTGTTCATCACTCGAATGTTAGAAGGAATCCTAAACCAATAGAAAAAAAAAGATCTGAACAATATAGCTCTTCCAAGGAATCTTTTGTTGACGATGTAAAAAAAAAAATCTGGAACTTTAATCTCTCTCTCTCTCTCTCTCTCTCTCTCTCTCTCTCTCTCTCTCTCATATGTAAGCGTGCAAGAAAATTGGAGTTCGATCCTAATATCGGGGACTATCATCCATCTCGTCTCGACTAATCTAAACATTAAATTCTGTGTATGTGTTAGTCAACTGTTGTGGGTGACAGAGAGAGAGAGAGAGAGAGAGAGAGAGAGAGAGAGAGAGAGTTCTTCAAGTGTTCTTTTGCCTACTCCTTCGTTGTTCGTGAACCAATCGTCATGAAACTTGATAGGTAAATTCTATGGGTCAGTATCTATAGATTCAAATTCTATCTCACGAATTAGTAATCAATCAAAGAGTGAAATACAATGAAATTTCAACAACTCTTTTAATAAGCGTTGAATCACCGTGAAATTAGGTCTGTAGACTCTAGAAGAGAGTACTTATTGCTCAATGAACAAACAGTTGCGTCAGACCATCAATTAATAATTGATCAAGTAATTAATCATTTAGGTAATAATTTCAATAGTCTATTCCTCCCTCAATACTCGGCTAATCTGTGTGAA
>NC_090733.1:130396832-130404332 GCF_036898095.1 Palaemon carinicauda | reverse complement strand
ACTCTCCACTATGAGGAAAGCATTAACAGGAATCTCTGTAATGGCGCAAATTCCAGTGGGTTCTTTCTCTCTGTAAATCTCTCTCCCATCCCCAATAAGCCATTCGATTCCCAACTCAAAAGGTTCTAATTCCTTCAAGCAATTCGCCCGAAGAAGGAATCATTGGGAATGAACGTCTGTGTCCACAATTAGGTCTAACATTCTATTATACACATTAATTTTTTTTCCATTGGTTTCAGCAAATTTTTATAATTTTTTTTGGATACTTTACTGTTTTACTTTATTCTAAAATTATGCCTTTGATCTGCTACGGTTACTGATTCCTTTATTCTCTATTAAAGCAACCTTCTGAATTATCTTTTTCTTTCCTTTTAACTCATTTTTGTAAACTCTCTATAACTGATTTCTTAAATATAATGTTCTCCTTTTACCTTTTTTCTAACTACGTAGAACACTTAAACTAAACATATATGAACTCATTTTCAAATTTAATCTTCAATCTAACAAGAAAATAATTGACAACTCAGAAAAGAATTATTAAAAACCTTGTCTCAAATGTATCTTTCATAACCTTTGGTATTATGCATCAAAGATGAGTATCCGTTACAGGTCAAATATGATGACAAAAACGCCTTTTAGAATTTTTTGTTTAGTATACCAAAGAAATTCTAGGATGCAATTTTTCTTTTTTAACTACGGTAGATGCTAAAATGTCTTTAGATGAGGGAATATCTTGTAATATTGTTAGATGTCGGTAGCTGTTTACCATGGGAGATGATACCCGAGAGATCGCCTTGTGAAATTGAATTTACACGGTCGAACGATTCGTCGAACCCGGTTGTCGAGCCTGCTAGTCAAACGGTTCGAAAAGGTGTCAGATAGTCACAAATGCATAAGGTTTGTGGGCAATGATGCCCCGCTCACAATAGTCTGACTAGAAAAGCCTTTCTACGAACCATTCCACGAGTACAAGTTCGAACATCACTTGAAACACTTGTCTGTCGAACTGGGTTCGACGAACCGTTCGACCGCTTAAGTTTCAAAGTTATTGATTCCTAAAGCTCTCTGGGAATATGGAATAGATAAAGTATTTATTTAACTCAAAAAATTAAAGGTTATTGTAACACCTACTGAAAACACATATTAATGTCATAATCCGCTGTCATTACTATAAATCTTCATATACAAGTTAATACTACTAATAATAAAGAATTGATAATTTGATCAATTCAAAAATCCTAAATGTTGAAAGAATATCACTTTTTAAATGTGCTGAGGTCAAGGGGAAAAGAAACCTTCAGTAATGTTCTAACCTCAGGCTCCAAAACTGGAACAGAAAAGGAAGAAAGGTCAATATAGTTGGAGAACACAGAAGCTGGAAGTAAATCCAGAACCCAAAGGAGTGATTTCAAGAGTGAACGTGAGAATACGTGACCTGACGGGTGTTACTTAACATGACATTCTTCCAATGGTAATCATCAATACCTAACGAGAATTAAAGTAATTTAAATAAAATAAAGGTAGTTTCCTGAAAAATTAGAAGCAAAACCCGTTCCTGGGTGAGGACATCTCTTTACGAGCATAAAATTGAATTTCCACGTCGATGGTAATGGTTCTTGTTATGTCAATGTTTTTTTTTACGAAATGAAGTCAGCCTGTTCATAGATGTTTAAGGAAGCGTGATAAAATGTCTAATTACAAAAAAAAAAAAAAAAAAAAAAAAAAAAAAAAAAAAAAAAAAAAAAAAAAAAAAAAAAAAAAAACTATATATTCTGGTCACCTTTCTAAACCATAAAGAAAACTAATTACTCAGTGGGTTTACATTCTCTAATCACGCGAGTATTTTAAAGTAAAAATTAAGTGATCGTCTTTATAAGGATAAGGTAACGAAAATGAAAATTCAATTTTGATTACCGGAGCTTTTATATTCAAAGGCATCAAACATCCAAACTTGTGATTCTTTTTTCTAATTTAATGGTGGAAACTTACTGAAACTATTAGGCAAAAGTATCTACGAAATAAGTGATCATTTGGAATGGTTTTAAAGGTTTAAAGACAGACCATGAATGGCAGAGGCAAGGGACAGTGACATTATCCTAGCAAGCAGGACAATGCCCTAGAGACTGACCATATATACCAGCACCCAAGCCTCCTCTCCACCCAAGCTAGGACCAAGGAGGGCCAGGCAATGGTTGCTGATGACTCAACAGGTAGATCTATAAGCTCCCCCAAACCTGCCAGCATTAGCTCACAAGGAGGATGAGGTTGCAGCGACCAAAGGAACTAACGAGTTTGGGCGAGACTCGAACCCCAGTCTGGCATTCACCAGTCACGGACGTTACCACATCAGCCACCACAACCCTACGTAGCAGTCATAGAATAAAAGATGTTAGTACTCATGAGGCCTTATAATTAGTCATTCGTGAACAACCGTATACGTTACTTTCATATTTTCAAAGCCAGTCTATGACTGACAAAATTGACGGACCGAGTTCTATTTACAAAATTGTGATCAATGCTGGGACGAAAAAAAAAACATGTTTCTTTTTCCAAATTATGTATCAGAAAAAGTCAAATGTTTTTAATTATTAACTCCAATCCAAACATTTCAGATTACAGTTATTGCATTTCCAGGTTTATACTGAATACATAAACATCTTGAGCTTTTTTTTATTAAGGAAGTTCCTAAAAGTATCAGAAATCGACAATAAACAACAAACAGATTCATGAGAAACTTAGTGATTTATATTTACGTGGAAGATGTACGAGTATTTTGACGTTGGTACCACACAGTGAGAATATTGAGTGTAGATTTAAAGTTGACTGTTGGAAATTCCTCATTAAATTATGCATACAAATCAAACAACGATTTCCCCTGAATGAGGAGGGACTTGTAGCTGTTCTAAAGATTTTGGATCCAGCAGATGACTGTGATAATTAACTATCATCGATTGCCAAACAAACAATGAATTTACCGCAACTGGTTTCTGAAGAACAATGACAAGATTTTTTTTCTTTTATTATGAAATACACATTCACAATCTTACAATTTATAACATATATATATCATCGTATATCTACATGAATAATTCTTTAGACGATCAATGGAGATCATTCTGCTTATCTAAACAGAGCATATTATTCTCTCTTGCAAAACAATCCATGGATTCTGACATTCTTAGCGCCACTTCAAACATGGACTTAATCAGTAAAAATATAGACTACTTTCAAAATGCATGACTCATTTAGCTATTCTACCCCACTCTTTATGTGTAGAGAAAAATATTTTCGTAGGTTAACCGACTTACAACCGACGGAATGAATTTACTAGAAACAAAACCTCTAAAGGATTGCTTGTTGGCATTGTTGGCAAAGCGTGCAATATCTAGGCTTAACGATTATTGCTTCACATGGGAGCCTAAACCTAAGTTAGTGAAAGAAGTTTTGGAAGGTGCCTGCCATGAGCGTCATGAAAAATTTCTTCTAAAGCAAAGAAGTTAGTCGAAAATGACTTTTTATGAAGTTGATATTTTGATGTACCACAGCTGTTACCTTCCTCCCATCTCAGAATGGTGAGTAAATTTTTCAACTTAAATTTAATGTAGATAAGGCTATCAATAAGTGAATCATTTTGTAACCCTGGGATTTTTCTTGGAAATCTTGGCGTTTTTGTGGAAAATATGGATTTATTTCAATATTGAATGGGAGCTCTTTTCAGTGCGCTTCATCACGTTCCTTAGATTTCAGAACTCAGGACTTTTAGCGACAGTTTAGTTACACAGTGTGTGAAAATTTTAGTAACAAAACTCTAAGGGGAGACTACATAATGTTTCACTACACGTGATTTTGAGATTGAGAGGGGTCTGACACTGAGGCAGGCAGCCTCCCGTGCCCCTCCCTCTCGGACTCCCCGGTTCCAACATCTACAGCACCAAATGAAAATCCCTGAAGATGACATGGATACTCATGATCAACCACCTATTCAACAACAATCAGGAACCTCCTCCTCAAACTAGGTCTCTCAAGTATCTCAATCACCAAGATTTAAGGATACCCAAGGCCTTTGTGTCTCTTCCTCAACCAGCCAAACCCCTTACTCATTTTTTAAAACATTATAAAATCATGCCCTTTCAACAATTGTCAAATTATGGCCTTGCGCTAATAGAGACATTCTAATTGAACATTATCTTAGTTTTACTCATACTCATTTTCATTACTACATTTCTACTTTCTATATTCAAATCTTCTATCATATTTTGCAATTCCTCTCATAACTCATTACAATAGAACTATGTCATCTGCAAATCTTAAGTTTTTAAGGTATTTCCCATTTATGATAATTCCTACATTTTCCCAATTTAAATCCTTAAAAACCTGTTCTACGATTGCTGTGAAAAAAAATTAGGAATGATGAGGGTCTCCCTGTCTAACTCCTTTCCTGTTCTAAATTTTCGGACCATTTTTATGTGCTTTTAGGATTGCCGTACACATTATCATACGTAAATATAACCGCAAACTTATGGAAGACATTGGTAAAGATGCTAAGGGAGAAAATTGTCCTAAGAGTAACAAAACTGAATAATGTATAAGAATATATAGTGGGAAAATGACTCGTTTGGTGAAAAAGTGTCTAAAAAGAACGTGTAATTTCTATGATTGAAAGAAAATCTGGAGCTATGAAAGTAAAACACCCGAATGCGTAAAATAAAGAGATATGACGAGTTGCAAATAGAACAGAAAGTGAATGGGGTTTCCATATGATCCAATGATATGTAGCGATACTATTATCAGTATTATTATTTGCTAAGCTATAACCCTAGTTGGAAAAGCAGAATGCTATATGCCCGAGGGCTCCAACAGGGATAATAGCCTAGTGAGGAAAGGAAATACAGAAATTACAAGTAATTAACAATTAAAATAAAATATTTTAAGAACAGCAACAACATCAAAACAAATCTTTCACATATGACCTATAAAACTTTAAAAAAAGAGGAAGAGAAGTAAGATAGAATAGTGTGCCCGAGTGTACCCTCAAACAAGAGAACTCCACCAAAAGACAGTGATAGCCATGGTACAGAGGCTATGGCATTATCCAAGACCAGAGAATAATGGTTTGAGTTTGGAGTGTCCTTCTCCTAGAAGAGCTGCTTGCCATAGCTAAAGAGTCTCTTCTACCCTTACCAAGAGGAACGTAGCCACTGAACAATTACATTGCAGTAGTTAATCCCTTGGGTGAAGAACAATTGTTAGGTGATCTCAGTGTTGTCGCGTGTATGAGGACAGTAGAGAATATGTAAAGATTAGGCCAGACTATTCAGTGTATGTGTAGGCAAAAGGAAAATGAGCCGTAACCGGAGAGAAGGATCAAATGTAGTGCTGTCTGGCAAATCAAAGAACCCAATAACACTCTAGTGGTAGTATATCAACGGGTAGCTGGTGCCCTGATATAAGTTTCAGACTAGTGAAAGCATTGTAACAAATCCAAAAAAATAATGGATTAATAAAGTGGGCAAATCACTAGTAAAACAATGAGCCATAAAAGAAGAACAATGATGCCAGCAATTAAGGTAATTAGGGCTATTTGAGAATATGTGCAATATGATGGATGAGAGATATAAACGCCACAATAGGCAATCCCATAAAAGCAGTTGGGCCCAAGTTAGAGTTTAAAAAAAGATAATTCGGTAATCTCAAGTTTCAATATCCGAAATGCAAAATTTTCCTTCCTGTACGAAACAATTGTTGCAAAATAATAATAACAATTATTTCCATGAACAATATTAAACATTGTAGACTGGAGATTTAATTAGAAGAGAATATAACATATCATTATTGATTCGTTAATACACAAAATATTGATTAAGCAATTTCTATCAACTGGATTTCGTCTGTCAAGACAAATCCGAGCCAATCACAGAAGCGGATGCACTGCGCTGTAACACCTTACGATTATGAAGTGCGTACGTACGTATGTTTTGCGAGGCCGCCAACATACGGTGGCTCTCTCCATCAGGACAGGGCGGGCTGCCACAAGTCAGTAGCTCGATAGACGCTTGGCTGGGAGGGAGTCTGCATAGCAAATATTGTTCTTACGATAAGGGACACGCGTCTCTCGACGCCTTAGCGAGGGCTTTATCGGTTACAATAATAAACATTGCTCATTGGTTATGATGTACTGTAAAGAGAAGGATGATCACGGAAGGCTCTCAAAAGAGAGATTGACAGAGTGCATGGAATGACTAAAGAAAATTCGAGATAGATAATCAGGCAATGCCCCCTCATTTTAGAATAGTGATGACTATAACTTGGATGAAAATATAGTTTTAGTATATTCTGGTAAAGTACTGGAAGGAAACTACCGATTTCCCAGATTGAAACAATGTGCATTGTTTAGATTTATGAACTATATAAAAAATCGAAAATTAATATAATAAATAAAAGTTTCTCTTAGAGCAACATTTTAAGAAATATTCCCATCACGGTGAAGCAGTTGTAAGCTCTCCCTTAGAGAAGTAGATCGAAGATACATTAGGTGAAGGAAAGAAATTAAGGAAAAGCTTCACTATCCTAAAAAAGAATTTATTGAAGGGGCAGCCGCTTCATCGGAAGAGAAACAAAAAAGAAACAAACGAGAACCAAGATGGATAATAGAGCTCATATCTGGCTGATAGTGAATCTGCTGACGATCTTCTTGGAAAAAGGTATTTGGATGTAGAGACTTTTGTCTTTAGTCTTTTATGTCCTTTTATTGGTGATTACAATAATGTGCATATACCTGGTGCCGTGCCAACAGCTTGCTTCAAATATATATATATATATATATATATATATATATATATATATATATATATATATATATATATATATATACATATATATATGTATATATATACATATATATAAATATATATATATATACACATACATATATATATATATATAAATATATATATATATACAGTATATATATATATATATATATATATATATATACACAGTATATATATATATATATATATATATATATATACATACATATATATATATATATATATATATATATATATATATATGTATATATGTTTGTTCACTTGCATACACACATACACATGATTATATAGATGCATGCATATATACAGTAAATATGAGCATATTAGCGTGTATGCATTTGTACTAGAGGAATTATCTTTTCTGCATATGTTCTCATAAGTACATATACACAAATACTCACATTCACACACACACAAACACCCAAACACCCATATATTCACATATATTTATGAATGTTTTTATGTATGATCTATATGTGTATGCATTTATCTATACTTATTTTTTTTTCTAATAATATTTTTCGTTTTTTTTCCAACTGTAATCATTAAAAGATTACCTATGAATCGCATACGTGCTGATATACGCATGCCATCTTTTGGTTACTGTGAGTAAGGCTCAACAATGTGGGAAAACGATGCTTATCTTATGACGCTGAAAAGCATGATAACA
>NC_090733.1:130381832-130384332 GCF_036898095.1 Palaemon carinicauda | reverse complement strand
TAAACTATGATTTTACCCTTATATACCTCGGCACGGGTCATGGGGCTCTTCCCTGCTGAACGGACATTACAAGAAGATAGTATTTGAGATGGAAAAATAATATATCCCATTATCCAGCGATATACAAAAGATATCCCATTATCCAGCCATATCCACAAGATATATATCTTCCCTAAATGGGCTATAATAACGACTCTGGAGCTGGAAAGGAAGGGTGGACACTCTCAAAAGATTGTAATTTTTGTGTGACCATCCCTTTTGTCTTTTCTTTATTCTTATACGAGTATGATCGCTCTGTGATGAATTGCTGGTGTGAATGGCTATATGGGAATAGAATGATTTTTTTTTATGATGGTGACCTATTCTTTATAGATATAGCATGTTTTTGTAATTCATTTAACAAACATATACACATTAACATAAACACACATGGATATATATATACATACATACATACATATATATATATATATATATATATATATATATATATACATACATACATACATATACATAAATATAAACAATAACAACAAATGAAGACGCTTCTTGTCCACTGCAGGACAAAGGCCTCGGATATGTCTTTATTCAGGTTTGGGTTTTGGTCATTTCATCAACACGCTGATCGCTCACAGCAAACCAACTTAGTGTGGCTGATCATGGATATACATATACCTTTTTACCACGTTAAGGTAACCCTACTCAGCAAGGGGATATACATATATACATACACACACACACACATATATATATATATATATATATATATATATATATATATATATATATACACACACACACACACTCGTGATTTTAATCAATAAAAATATCAACCACAATGGCCTCTAATGTCAAATGCTACGAACCTATGTATATTAGCCAAAACGATGAATACGTGGAGTCTACCAATAGAGCAATCATAAGTGAATTTCCAGTGAATATACTTTGCCATTGTGGTTAATATTGACATTTATATATATACATATATATATATATATATATATATATATATATATATATATACATATATGTATATATATATATATATAGATATAAATATGCTTTTCATTTTATTAACCTAGAACCATGCCACCCTACAACCTGGTGGGAACTAACTAAAGGCAGCTAATTTGGTCGACTTAGCCAAAGGAATTATTCAGAAAACTTTCCGAAAACACCGCACCTGTCACTTCATGACCTTTTGGCTACTTGACTACACACACATACACACACATATACATATTTATATAAATATATATATATATATATATATATATATATATATATATATATATATATATGATCTATATATATATTATATAAAAGAGAGAGAGAGAGAGAGAGAGAGAGAGAGAGAGAGAGAGAGAGAGAGAGAGAGAGAGAGAGAGAGAGAGAGAGAGATTTCAGTGAATGGCGTAATTAGGAATTTCAAGTGCTCATTAAAATCAATAATCATGTGCTATCCCCAGACTAAAAAAGCAATGTGGGGATTTTATAAAATTAGCTGGAGAATACAAGTAATCACTAAATTATTTGCACCAAAGTAAAACTATCATAAATGATCAGTATCTATTGTACAAATGCTAATTATACCCATTAATCCCTCCAAACAACTGTCAAGTTAAAAGTAGCCTGGATGGTCCCTAGTAATTAATTGCTAACTAAATCAATTACATCCTTGACACCTAAACATCCATACCCATATGCCTATTTCTTGTAATTATCATTTATTTATTTATTTATTGGATGGCGAAGAACAAGAATTACTGAAGAACTTCTCGAGTGGTATAATGAAACGTGTAATAAGGTTTTACCACTGACAAATTACAATATAATTGTGATTTTAGAAAGACTTCTTTTATTGAATATTGCAAAATCATGCAAATAACCAAGTTAAAATTATCATTCTTTGACAGATTATGTCAAACCGACGGGGGAACATATTCGGGCACTAACTCTTTACAGGGGAAATAAACTTACTGCGATATTATATATATATATATATATATATATATATATATATATATATATATATATATATATGTGTATATATATATATATATATATATATATATATATATGTGTGTGTGTGTGTGTGTCCATGTATTGCATGCTTGTATTCAAATAAGTAAACATTCAGCAAAACTTACTAATCGTTTTATAATTAAATTTCTAAATGCTTTAAATATCGAAAAAAAAAAAGAAATAAAATACACATTCTTGATTATCAGTACCTGATATACACAGAAAGTTTACCAATGTATGCAAGTCAAAATATAGCACTCGTTCAAGCTACAATCTCATTAATTAACTATTTCACAAGAGACAATTTTACTGAAATTACCTGCACGGTTTGTTAACACATTATTCCACTTACTTTACTTGTGATACTTTATTATTCTTGTAGACTCAAGATTCGTTTCATTTTCTATTTGCTGCTGTTAACCGAATAACATTAATGGATCAACTGATTAATTGATTGGGTACCGTCTGACGTCAC
>NC_090733.1:130364332-130379332 GCF_036898095.1 Palaemon carinicauda | reverse complement strand
CATATACCTTTGTCTCAACACCATTTTTTAATGAGACCATTCATTCTCCAGTCTTTGAATTATGACACTTCCATTGCATCGTGAAAACGTTTTATTGTTCTCAACAACGTACTTTCTCTACCATAGTTCCTCATGACACCCCATAACACTTCCTATAGATTCTATTAATTCTTAGTTTTTTTATATGTCCATTTGGACCATATACAGCATATCAAAACTTCTCACACAGCTTCTGTCCACACAACTTTCATCTGTCATTCTTCTTCAATCAAAATCCCTATAAGTTCATTAACATGCCAAGTAGTAGGATTGTCCTTTAACTCTTGAAATAGGAAAAAAACAAATATGTATGTTTGCTATTATTAACGGCGTAAACAGAAACTTTTAATTTCCAACAATAAATGGAAATGTAGGGAATAACGATAACGTATATTATTATTATTATTATTATTATTATTATTATTATTATTATTATTACTACTACTACTACTTGCTAAGCTACAACCCTAGTTGGAAAAGAAAGATGTTATAAGCTGGAGGACTTCCATAGAGAAAAATAGCCCAGTGAGGAAAAGAGATAAGGAAACTAAAAGAGAAGTAATTAGCAATTAAAATAAAATATTTTAAGAACAGTAACATTACAATAAATCTTTCATATAAAAACTATAAAATAAAAAAAAATAAAACAAGAGGAAGAGAAATAAGATATAAAAGTAACCTCAAGCAAGAGAACTCTACCCCAAGACAGTGCCTAATTAAACTTATATTTGGAAGCGTTAGTACGTAGGAAGCCTTATCACTCTGTACATCAATTTAAAGGTTTAAGGGCTGCTCATGAATGGCACGTGAAAGGGACAGTGACATTGCCCCATCGAGTAGGACAATGCCCTAGAGACTGACTATATATAGCCTACACAAGATCAGCGCCCAAGCTCCCTCACCACCCAAGCTAGGACCAAGGAGGGCCAGGCAATGGTTGCTGATGACTCAGCAGATAGACATATAGCTTCCCCAAAACCCCCATCCTTAGCTCAAAAGGATGGTGAGGTTGCAGCGACCAAAGAAACTAACGAGTTTGAGAGGGACTAGACCCCCAGTCTGGCGTTTACCAGTCGGGGACGTTACCACATCGGCCACCACAACCTTAAAATATACCTGACGCATCGCTTCGACTTCGTAATTGCAGCTGAATGATTGACGGCTTCGAATCTTCAAACGAGGTGTAATTATCATAAATTACCTTTAATAACATCATTAGATATATAAAACTCGACTATTCCTTGTATATAATGAATTTCTCATTACCCGGCTAGCTCACTGAATAATTTGTTCCTCTGCAATTAATGTATCGCTTCTGTCGACGTTTTGGAACGTCATTTTGCTCATGAATATAATGCGATAATCGTGAAAAAAAAGAAAACGAAAACATTACGCTGTTTTTCTTATTAGGTCACTTATCCAATGAAAACATTTTGTAGTTTCATAAAAGAAGTGTGCTTCATGCTTATAAAGTGGTTATTTTTATGTTTATTCTTCATTTGTTCTATTCATCTACTTCATGAAAAGTTTTATTTGTGTCTGGAAAGAAAACCGTGAATGTTTCATTTTAAAAATATTTCATAGGATATAACTGAATGCAGTGAGTTTTGATAAAGCAATATTGATGATAAATACTTTTCTCTCTTAATTCCCTATAACGATATTCATAACTCCGATCCCTCGTCGGAGTTTTATTTTAAGAATTGAATTTAATTAACTATTATTTATGTGGATGAGATCATGGTGAGGGGTAGATGGGGATGGTTAGGACATGCTCTTCGCACTCCCCATGAGAGATTAGTTCATCACACTTTCAACTGGGATTCACAACGCACTGATAAGCAGCCCATTCACGATCAGTAATTACTAAAGGAATTCCTTCAGTGTCAGAACTAGGACGTCCACTAACGGTCAGTGCGTTCATCAGTGTAGGATAGACTACCGTGGTGATTAGACAATCGAATTGGCTTCCTCTATTTTTTGTGATGAGTTATTGTTGATGGGATTAGGGCTTGTATTTTTTAAAATGAAACAGTTTTATGTTTAATAAATAAATAACAAATAATGTGTTTCTTACCTCATGTGCTTGTAAATTCGAGGTGGATGTTCTAATAGCTTCTTGATCCTTTAAAAACATTAAATCATCATAGTAAGTCCAAGTTGGCGTATACACATCATCTGCCCCAGTTCCAGACCGCATAGAATCTTCGACTTTTTTTGCTTCTTTCCTGAAATTACTCCTGTAGATGTTGATATTTTTTCTTCACTAAGTTTGTGGTTGCATCAGGATACTTTTCTTTAAGTTTTTCTGCTAATTTTCCATAGGATTCGTTTTTTTTATATTTATTCAGATAATGTTTTGACTTAATTTGCCAAAGGCATGGATGTTCTTTGTATGATTGAAAAAAATTCGCCCCAAAATTCTCTATCTTCCGGCATCTTAACTACTTAAACCTCTCTCAAATCTCTGCACCAACATTCCTCACACTCTGGCCATGCGGTTCACACTGATAACTTAACTGACTGGTAGCCATTCACGGTCAATGTTCCTTTCAGTGCGCGTTAGTCCCGCCTCCAAAATCAAGCAGAGTTTGATTCTCATCAGTGTAACTGACAGTTGTACTGACAGGCCTCAAACAACCCCATTCACGATAATTTTTGCCAAGTTTGAAGGAATTCCTTCAGTAATTACTGATCGTGAATGGCTTGCTAAAGACTGGGACGACCTAGGCCTACATGGCTACGGACTATGAAGCGTGAAGTAAGAAATGATGAATGGAGTAGTATTGATTTAAAAGCTCAAGATAGAGAAGACTGGCGTAATCTAGCCGAGGCCCTTTGCGTTAATGGGCGTAGGAGGAGATGATGATGACTTATTTATTGCGCAATTCATGTTCAATTTTATCTAATTTTCCAAAGAGCAGTAAGATTTTTCAGAGCCTTGTTCTGATTGTAAGCATCCTCATTTGAAAATTATAAGAATTCTATGTCATACTGGAATATTACACAAATGAATTAATATAAATGTGTACACTGGGAAGAACTCGCGTCGTAACGGTATAGTTGAGGCATTGGCCAGAAACAAAGGGATCTTCATTTTTGCGAGACATATGTTGGATAATTTGTTTAGTGGTGAAAATGAAATTATAATTGTTCTGTTTATGCATCAAAGTTCTTCCTTTCATTTGGAAATGTGTGTGTATATATATATATATATATATATATATATATATATATATATATATATATATATATATATATATATATATAATCACTGACACATCATACTTTCATACATTCAATTATCGAGCCCTGAATAAAACCAGTAATTGAATTCAACTGACTGAAAAAAAAAAAAAAAAATATATATATATATATATATATATATATATATATATATATATATATATATATATGTAAATATCACCCACGAAATGCATTTAATACCGAATTCTATCTTGGGAAATACATATCCACTTGGATATGTATTTCCCAAGATAGAATTCGGTATTAAATGCATTTCGTGGGTGATATTTACATTAATTAAAATCACGTGTGCTTGTGATATATGTTCATATATATATATATATATATATATATATATATATATATATATATATATATATATATATATATATATATATATATATAAATATAATCACTGATACACCATACTTTCATACATTCAATTATAAAGCCCTAAATAAAACTAGTAATCGAATTCAACTGACTGAAAATTCTTTTTGTACGGTAAGTGCTTCAGCCCAGGCCAGGAGTCGAACCTATCTTGCTGAGTCAAAATAATTCCAGCATTGGGCTACCAAATATACTGCATCACTCGGCCAAGACTCCAACTTAGCTGTCACTTATATATATATATATATATATATATATATATATATATATATATATATATATATATATATGTGTGTGTGTGTGTGTGTGTGTGTTAGAATGCTTGCATATAAATGTGTGACTGTCCTCCTGCATGAATATTTCCAAGAGACCCAGAAGTGTAAGTTAATCAGAACAAGTATCATCCACTTACAGGGAAAAAACACTTATCCCTTAATGCAGCGATAAACCGCTCAGCTATTAAGACATTAAGAGGACTAGAATCAAATCCGATTTCCAATATATAACCAATTTTCTATTATAGTCCTCAATGACGTTTTACATAGATGAGAGTTTTTATTTTTCGTAAGAAATAAAAAAATGTAAAAGTTACCTTTATTTAATATCAGTAGTACTGTATTAAGAAATGTGGCAATGCAAATAAAATAATTTCTTGTATATTTTTAAGTGGGTAGCTGTGATTATGTGAAATCCCGTGTGACTGTTAACTGGTCATTATCATACAAAAAAAAAAAAAAAAAAAAAAAAAAAAATTCCTAAAATTGGGTAATCCTTCGAAATTGGAAATATTAGCTTTAAACTATTCTATTTATTCCTAAAAAATGCATACATTGACAAAAGCATAGTTGCATATTTGAATATTGAACCAAAAGTCAGACCATTTCAGCAAATAGAATTATTTCTTCTTTTCAAATATTCAGTTTTTTTATCGTCTTTTCGTATGAAAAAACATTGTTTCGTTTCTCAACCTCATAAAATGCATATTCTTGTTCACATTACCTTTTCCCTCTCATATATATAAATAAAAAAAATAAAAGTTCCATAAGGATGTTACACCAATAACAAGTTTATTCACATTCAGTTACTTCTGTATCTACCTATTAAAGACAATCAAGTAATTCGTGATTAAAACCTGGCTATTCTAAACGTATTTTTATAAATGATCACTAACCTGATAAAAATATACTCAAGAATTGTTATCAAGAGGACAATTAAACAGTATATATATATATATATATATATATATATATATATATATATATATATATATATATATATATATATATATATATATATATATATATATATCCAAATAAGCCATATATATTTTTGATACATTAATGTCTGGATTCTCTTATACAAGCTTGCCGACCAGGGTTCGATTCCCGGCCGGACCCAAGCTCTTGTCTTTGTGTGATTTCGCTTGGGCTCTGATCCCGAGGTCGTTAAGAGAATCCAGACATTAATGTATCAAAAATATATATGGCTTATTTGAATATGAAAAACACGTAAAAATGTGCAAAATTTATCATTATATACATATATATATATATATATATAATATATATATATATATATGTATGTATATATATATATATATATATATATATATATATATGTATATACACATATACATACGTATATATATACATTTTATATATATACATATATATTATATATATATATATATATATATATATATATATATATATATATATATATATATATATAACTATCCTATACGAATTAAATCATAAAGAAGCAAACTCAGTAACTAAAAAAATAAAAAAATAAAAAAAACTTATGTGCGTGTGTGTGTGCGTGTCTGTGAGTGTGTGTGTGTGTCTGTGAGTGTGCGTGTTAATATACGGAAGTCTGAAATGGCTACGTCTTTCCCTGTTATATAAGCATTCTTTCAAATGTTTGCTAAAACCTATTTTCCTCCATTCTCAAATATGAACCTCGATGCAATTTTCCTAAAGCACCCAATACTCGATTTGATACAAATATTTTAATCAATAATACAAAAGATGCTATAATAATACAAAATAATTCAAAGAAACTATATAAAATTACCGAATTATTTCAGGTACCGGTTACTATTTTCTTGCCTTTGCGACCTTGCAGTTTCACTTTTGGTTAGCCAGGCTACATTTTGGCCTGTGCTCGCTAATTCTGACTGGGATTCTCGATAAAAGTAACCTATTTTCCGTGTTCGTGGGGATTTGACTACATAGCATTCCAGCTACTCTTATCCAGTTGACTTAAAGCTGCCCCTACGAGCATATTGAGATGAAAAGCATTGGATACTGACCAATGTGTATGTATATATATATATATATATATATATATATATATATATATATATATATATATATATACATTCATACATATTTATATATATATATACATATATATATATATATACATACATATATAGGTGTGTATACACGCAAATACATACACAAACACACACATGTATATATATATATATATATATATATAAATATATAGATATATGTTTATATATATATATATATATATATATATATATATATATAGATATATGTTTATATATATATATATATATATATATATATATATATATATATATATATTGAAAACAAAGTATTCTCCTCTATAGTACCTCCATTCTCATTTACTACGAAATTTAGCGAGATTTTGAGAAACATTTCAGTGGAAGAAAGAACATATTCATCCTATAAGTAATCGCCGTATTTACTGCAGTTTCATTTAATGAAATTGGTTAAGGGAAAAACTGCTTCTACAATATAATTGCAAATATTATTACCGTCACTATTAATACTATGACAAATAATATAAACAAAATTCTAATTGCAAATATTATTATCACTATCAATATTATGATTATTAATATAAAGTAAATTCTAGTGTCAAATATTATCATCACTATCAATATTACGACTATTAATATAAAAAAAAATCTAATTTCAAATATCATCACTATCAATATTATGATTATTAATATAAAGGAAATTCTAAATTCAAATATATCATCACCATTAATATTATGACTAATAATAAAAAGAAAATTCTAATTTCAAATATCATCACTATCAACATTACGACTATTAATATAAAGAAAATTATAATTGCAAATATTACCATCACTATTCCTATCACAACTATTAACATGAAAAAAATTCTAATTACAAAGATTATCATCACTATCAATATTATGAATATTAATATAAAGCAAATTCTAATTGCAAATATTACCATCACTATCAATATTACGACAATTAATATAAAAAATACTAATTTCAAATATCATCACTTTCAATAATACGACTATTAATATAAATAAAATTCTAATTGTAAATATTACCATCACTATCATTATTACGACAATTAATATAAAAAAATTCTAATTTCAAATATCATCACTATCAATAATACGACTATTAATATAAAGAAAATTCTAATTGCAAATATTACCATCACTATCAATATTACGACTATTAACATGAAAAAAATTCTAATTACAAAGATTATCATCACTATCAATATTATGAATATTAATATAAAGCAAATTCTAATTGCAAATATCATCACTATCACTATTACGACATTTAATATAAAAAAAATCTAATTTCAAATATCATCACTTTCAATAATACGACTATTAATATAAATAAAATTCTACTTGCAAATATTACCATCACTATCATTATTACGACAATTAATATAAAAAAATTCTAATTTCAAATATCATCACTATCAATAATACGACTATTAATATAAAGAAAATTCTACCAAAGTACACCCACAAATGCATTATGTTGCTTACATTTTACCCATTACTATTATCACTGATATGACATCTTGTTCTTCGATCAAGGGAACCTGCCTTAATGACCTCCCAGTGGACTCGTTTCTTCGCCCATTTTTCATACGGGGCGTTCGAACATTGAAACATCATTTGTTCATTAATGAGAATTTCTCATTATTTAGAGGGTTATTGAGATCAGTATCATCCATCACTTATAGCTATATGTGTCATTTTCTTTCGAAGTCTTAGTCTTTATTGTTTGGTATTTTTGTAGATGTCTCGAAATCAAAGTGATAAAGTAGATTGATTGTTTCATATTTTTTTGACAACCTCTCTCCTTTATCTGGGAAAGGGTACTCCATTATTCACTGTAATACTTTGAAAAAATTTAACTCTATAGCCTTGTGATACAAAACTTCCGGAAATGAAGGAATTCATAGTCTATAGTCTTACTTATTCTAATTTTGAGTAATGATACGCATTTTTTCATATGCAATTTTTCGAAGACATATGTTAAAAAAAAAAACCATGCGTTTCGGGTATATATTTTATAGCCTTTTAACGAAAAATTTAGAGGTTGTGGTTATAAACATTATTCCATATAAATATTCAATATAAAATTCATGTATTATTCAGTGTAAATAGGAAGTTAGTAAGGAATATTTAACAACTGTCATTGATAAGCGATTATTCATTACTTAATTCAAAATAAACATTAACCAACTTAAATATAGTTGGCCAGTGCAGCAGCCACCCATTGAGGTCCTTTGACGGGCCAGACAGCACTACGTTGGATACCTCCCTCTGGTTACGGCTCATTCCATCTTTGTCTAAACATACAACGAGTAGTCTGGCCTATTCTTTCCACATTGTCCTCTGTCCTCAGACATCTGACAACACTAAAACTACCAAACAATTTTTTCTTTGCTCTAGGGGTTAACTACTGCAATGTAATTGTTCAGTGGCTACTTTCCTCTTGGTATGGGTAGAAGAGACTCTTAAGCTATGCTAAGCAGCTTTTCTAGAAGACACTCCAAAATCAAACCGTTACTCTCTGGTCTTGGGTAATCCCATAGCCTCTGTACTATGGCCTTCCACTGTCTTGCGTTAGAGTTCTCTTGCTTGAGGGTACACTCAGGCACACTATTCTGTCTTCTTTCTATTCCTTTTGTTTTTATAGTTTTTATAGTTTATATATGAAAGATTTATTTTAATGTTGTTACTGTTCTTAAAATATTTCATTTTAATTGATAATTACTTCTCTTGTAGTTTATTTATTTCCTTATTTCCTTTCCTCACTGGGCTATTTTTCCTGTTGGAGCCCGTAGGCTTATAGCGTGCTGCTTTTCCAACTATGGTTGTAGTTTAGCAAGTAATAATAATAATAAAAATAATAATAATAATAATAATAATAATAATAGTCCTGTGATTTCCACTCCATGCAGATACAACCATTGCTCAGAGAGCATGCTCATTTTGATATAATTTATGACCATCTGTAGTTACAACTTCCTAACTTCTGCAAAGTTCCTCTCAGTCGAATCCTCCTATACGGTTTCCTGCATATGCGACGCCATAGAAATCGAAGACCTTCCTGAGACTCTACGGAATATAATTGTATTGCATATCAGTTTGCTCATCTCTTACTGTTCCGCTTTCTGAAATGAAGCCTTACGCAAAGCGGAAAGCAGTTAACTGTTTATCCACGAGGCCGAGTAGTTGGCGTATTAACGTGGAATGTTCGAACTATATATCAAAGTTAGAATTGGCGAAGCATTGGAATAATGGAAGGAACAATGCTTGGCTTAAAATGTCTTTATAAAAGGTCTTTACAGTTTTTCCCTGTTATACGCAATGGTTATTAGGAAACAAATATTATATATATATATATATATATATATATATATATATATATATACATATATATATATGGGTGTGTATATATATATATATATATATATATATATATATATATATATATATATATATATCTGTGTGTGTATTCATTGAAAGAGAATAAAAACTTGAAAAAGAATATAAAAAATAAAATAAAAATATAAAATTCGTAATGTTTTCGCATAACATTCTCTAAACTTCTTTGAAATAATTTCTCTCTCCCTTTGAACAAATATATTCAAGGTGCCTTTGAAGTATTTGCCTGGTAACATAACCAACTGACAATTCTTGAAAAAGAAAGAGAAAAGATAGTAAATATTTTTCTAATTATTTCATAAGGCAGCGAGCATGGAAACAACTTTGAATCTAACAATAATAAGACTTACCAACACACGCACACACAAAAACTAAATATATTTCTTTCGCTGGCTTCATATGTTTGTTTTAAATTCTTCCTTTTTCAAGTCTTTGATAATACAGTTCTCTGATCTCAACAAAAGGATATAAAAAGAAAAATTCGGCATAAAGAAAAATATTTCAGCCGGAATAATTGCCAATCGGTACAAAAGAACCACTATTTTCTTACATAACTTGCAATGACTGATAGTTAATGGCATTTAGAGGTAATATTCAAACCAATTCTTCTTTTTTATCATCACTAGGTGAAATATCACACGTCAAGATATTAAGGAATATAAAAAACTGTCAGTTGTGAGACAAAAGAAATGATTTTCTTCACAAGTTTTAAAAGAAAAAATTATCCTCTCTCTCTCTCTCTCTCTCTCTCTCTCTCTCTCTCTCTCTCTCTCTCTCTCTCTCTCTCTCTCTCTCTCTCTCTCTCTCTCTTTTAGCAAAACCTTCATTAACGCACACATTTGTCTTAGGGGACAAAAATTTTTAAATATTTATCGCAGATCAACAAAAGAATATAGTTCCACATGGGTGCACAAAAAACCTCATTCCTTGAATAGGCAAAAAAGTCATATTTCGTTCTCAATAATTCATGAAAACATTTTTTCTTTAATTATGCATAAACAAATTCAATTCCTTTTTTTTTTGGGGGGGGGGGGGTACTTCGGGAATCCAAATTTGAGTATCATTAATATTTTATTCGTAGTTAATTAGTGTAATTTGTATTTGTTTCTTAATCATATATGTTTAACGTTTAATATCATGTTGTTATAATTTATGCTATTAGGAAATCCATACCTAAACAAACATAGCGTTTATAAGAATGGAAAATGAACATACTTATAGAAATATTCATAATTAACATAGATCGCAATTAGAAATTAAAAAAATTAAATACATAATTCTATTTCAAAAGATTTTCCTTTCCATAACCAACTTATCTTACGATTTCTGACCTTTATTCGAATGTTTCCCCATGCGTTGCTTGGTGCACATGGTAAAATAAAAAAAATAAAAAAACACATCTATAACTAAATCTAAATAATACATTTTCAATAAGAACTTGCTTTGTATCACTTGTTGTCTATACCTTCAATTTTTATGCTCATAATTTCCTTTCCTACCCCCTTATTTTGTTTGAATTCTAATTGCATTTGAATCAATCCGGCGTTGATTACAATATTGGCTAGCATTTTTTTTTTTTTTTAATTCAAAAAACTCTCTGAATCGTCCTAATTAGAAGGAATAAAGAGACTATATTTGTCTCAAACATTGCGGGGATAACGTGTCATATCTAAATTTCTCTATTTCCAATTAGAGAATAATTTGAATGCATTTATTACTTTGACCAACATGGCATGACAAGTAGATGCCTTTGTGCGTCTGTGTTATTATCTTATGGATGGATCGACAAATTTGTATAGTTATAACGAAACGTAATTGAACGGGTATACATGTATGTATTTTGAAAAGATATTGGGAATGGATGGACGTATTTGGATGTTTATGGGTGAACGCATACATTTGGCGATCCACTCTACGTGATTAGTATTTGGTTCACAGCGATGAAGATCAGATGATTTACTGCCATTAAAGTGACCTTGTCCAACAAAATCTGACGAATAGACAATATTATTATTATTATTACTTGCTAAGCTACAACCCTAGTTGGAAAAGCAAGATGCTACAAGCCCAAGGTCTCCAACAGGGAAAATAGCCCACTGAGGAGAGGAAACAAGGATAAATAGAACATTTTAAGAACAGCAACAGCACCTGAACAAATATTTCCTATATAAACTAGGAAAACTTTATCAAAACAAGAGGAAGAGAAATCAACTAGAATAGTGTGCCCGAGTGTACCCTCAAGCAAGAAAACTCTAACCCAAGACAGTGGAAGACCATTGAACAGAGGCTATGGCTCTGCCCAACACTAGAGAGCCATGGTTTGATTTTGGAGTGTCCTCCTAGAAGAGCTGCTTACCATAGCTAAGGAGTCTCTTCTACTCTCACCAAGAGGAAAGTAGCCACTGAACAATTACATTGCAGTAGTTAACCCCATGAGCGAAGAAAAATTGTTTGGTATTTTTTTTTCTTTTTTCAGATGTCTGAGGACAGAGGAGAATGTGGAGAGAATAGGCTAGACCAGTGTTTCTCAACGTGGGCCATATGGCCCCCTTGGGGGCCATGAGATTTTTTTCAGGGGCCACAAGGCAAAATCTGAAAAATGGGGGGCCAGGGGCTCAGATAATTTAGGACCCACAAAATATATAAATGTGTAATATTTTGAAATAAATCATTATTATGCTTCGAATATTCTGTTCATCATGCTTGAGTTTAGTTTAAACATCATTACGTCTGCATCAAGCACTTGGGCGTTATCAAGGCTGTGAACTTGATAAAAAATAGTGCACTGAAAGATCACCTCTTTCAGCAATTATGTGAAAAGAACAATGAAGAATTTGAACAACTTGCGTTGCACACTGAAGTCAGGTAGCTTTCTAAAGGTAATTGCCTGAACCGTTTTGTTCCATTTCGGGAAAGTGTTATCTCTTTCTTTAGTTGAACAGAACTTGGACAGAAACTTGTATACCTATCTGACATATTTGAAAAGCTAAATGTTCTGAACAAAGAGCTTCAAGGAAATAACTCCACCATGTTTTCCTGTAAGGAGACAATTACTGCATTTAAAGGGAAACTCAAGCTGTTCTGGTTGAACCTTGGAAGACGAGAGTTTGCACAGTTTCCTTCCTTAGCAGTTACATCCACCGAGCTGCTTGATGATGACCTAGCAGTGTATGTTGACCATATGAAGCAGTTGCATAATGATATGGAAACTCGCTTCTCTGACCTACTCCAAATGACTGTGTCCCACTGGTTTGTGGATCCTTTCATTGCTGATGTATCTGAAGTTGATGTCACCCTACAAGAAAGTTTCATTGAACTTCAGAATAATACAACAGCTCAAGCAAGGTTCAAGCGTGGAGGACACCAGTAGCTGTGGATGTATCAAGATGTGTATAAGAAGTACCCAATAGTCTGTAAAGATGTGAAGTTGCTCTTACTTGCCTTTCCCACGTCTTACTTGGTTGAGACCGGTATCAGTCGGGTGAAGTACCTGCTGTTAAAGACACGGAAATCGCCTTGACATAGAAAAAAAAAAAAAAAAGGAGGCGATTTACGTCTCTCTCTGACAGCTTTCAAGCCAAACATTGAGAAGTTGGCAGCCTTGCATCAGTCACAAGGATCCCACTGAAACCTTTTAAGATGAAGCCAATTGTACTTGCGCGTATTCCTTGATTTGTATTCCTTTTGTAAATAAATAAGTATTCAAATAAAATATTTTTCCAATTAATATTGTTATTTGATTTATGCCTGAAAGTAGTGTTTTGAGCACATGGTACTATCCAGACTAGAACCATTAATATACCTACTTCCCTATGCTTATTAAGGTGATGGGCGGGTGGGGGGGGGGTTGTTTAGAACTCAAAGGGGTTGTTTAGAACTCAAAGTTGGCATGGAGGGGCCACAAGAACTTGCACTGGATTGAAGGGGGCCACCACTAGAAAAAGGTTGAGAAATACTGGGCTAGACCATTCGTTGTATGTGTAACCAGAGAGAAGGAGCCAATGTAGTAGTGTCTGGCCAGTAATAATAATAATAATAATAATAATAATAATAATAATAATAATAATAATAATAATAATAATAATAATAATAATAATAATAATAATAATAATAGAGAAAATAGTAATAGTAATACTAACAATGAAAATAGTAATAATAATGCTCTTTTTTTAATAATATATCAAGTAATTCGGGTCTAATTACGTAATTGTTCCATTCGTTTCCCAATAATGTGTTACCTACTACTAACATTAGTTTTTGTATTTTCAGTCAAACTGGATATAAAACAAAAATATGTTCCAATTCAAGGTAATATTGTCCTGATAAAGTATATCCCAATTCATACATACATTGCATCTCTAAACCCTCTCTTTTGAGTATTTTCTTTTATATCAAGATTTATAAGAACTCGCGTGATGCTGAGAAGTGATCATATTATTGCAATTATTTGATCAAAATCTATTAATAGATTTATATCAATGTTTAAGCCTGAGTATATAATTGTACAGCCTTGTTATGGCATATAAAGGAGGCAAGACTTTATGAACCATTATATCCTCAATTATCATTAAAACAAATTTAGTTCCAGTTTTAAAAGCTTGATGTTATTGAAACTGCTTTAACAATTTTAGAGTTTTAAAATCATTTTTTTAACTATGTAAAGGAATTGTGTTCTTCCAATTTTAATAATAATGCCGTAATGACTCTTTATTTCTTTAAATAGAGCGTTGAAAGAAGAAATAGACATTATTTTCATCAATCTATACGAATACCACCTAACAAATCTTAAAACTTTATGAAATAAATTTGTCAAAATTTTTAGAATAGCACTCTTTTCATGGCACTCTTACTTTAATTTTGCTGGTAAATTCTATAATCAAATATATGAAATAACAATGGAATTTCTCTAGGCCGTGTGTTTCCAGATTGATTGATAGGATTTTTATGAAAATAGTTTCTGTTTGAATGCTTTAGCCCTTTGAAGACATTTTTCTATCGATGGCATGAAACGATATTTCCCTTGTATTTGAGGACCCTTCACATGTAAAATTACTTTTCAACCATTTCAGTTCATGGTACCCGAACAATACAGGTACTATTGAAATACAACAAGGAAAGAAATTTCATTTTTTTGTTCGAGCAATCATGTAGGCATAATAAAACTTTTGACACTACTACTTATAGAAGTACATAACTTGCTTTTGATCAAATTACTTGTTTATCGCCAAAATTGTATAAATCAAATAAAATCTATACTGTGAGAAATAGAAAAAAAATATGATTAGATTTTAAACTCTGTTCTTGACATTGGTTTCCTCTTGAAAGCTATTTTATTTCAAAATAATATTTCAAAGTTTTATGTTAATGAAATGTATAAGAATGGAGTACAGAAATACCGAGTAGATATAAAATATAAAAATAAAATCGCCATACCTTGAGCATACTACATAATAAGTACTTAGAAAACACCCTACATCAAAACACCGTTTCCCTCAAGTCAGTTTTAGAGTTATTTTCTCTAATTCATTTACTGTTGTTCACTATTGAGGGAGAGACCAGCTCTTCCTGATGATTTTAAT
>NC_090733.1:130349332-130351832 GCF_036898095.1 Palaemon carinicauda | reverse complement strand
TATCAATTAGTATCCTATGGAGGATGTAGGGTATGATCTTGTTTGATAAGGTAAGGCATGTGACAGAAGAGCTGATAGGGGAAGAAGAGTGTGGATTTAGGAAAGGGAGAGGCTGTATGGATCAACAATTTGCTACAAAGCCGTTTTGTAAGAAGTTTGAAAATAAAGATAAAAAGTAGCTGGCACATATGGACCAAGGAAAGCGTTATAATATAATCATTAAAAAGCAAGGTGGATGGAATTATTAACGCCGGGTATGATAGGTTGTTGAGAGCAATTAAACGTTTTTTTTTTTTTTTTTTTTAATGAAGGAAGTGATGCATGTGTTAAAATATGTAGAGAGGAGAACGACAGGTCTGGTTTGAACGTGGGTTTGAGACAAGGGTGTGCCATGTGTGGGGATGTACGATTTTCTAAATTCATTTTTTTTCTATTTCACAGTATGAAAGACTATGTCAGAGGTTTATGTCATATTTCTCCTCCTGCTCTTATATCTCGTTGGATAGTTTAGATTTAGTCCGTTTTCAATGGTATGGTCTCTTGCTCTGTGGCACTGAAAGAAATTATCCACGATCATTTTATTGGTCAAACAACGCATACAGTTTGTGAATACTTAGAGAATCAATATCTTCGCTCTGGATAATTAGTAGGTAAAGATCATTTCCTAATATGACAAAAATGACATGTTAATTAAGCTGTTATATACCTTTCCTTTAAAAAAATGTATAAAGAATCATATCCGTAATAGAACCATTAAGAGCAACATTGAGAGATTACGACGTTTATTCGTTTTTAATAAATCAAAAATGTTCATCTTCATTCAAAATATGACTAATAAAAAATCAGATCATTTCAGAAAATACTTCTTGATCTTCCATTCACTTAGTGCTGTTTTACGGACTATAGCTAAATACTATGTCATTAATGAGGACGATGAAATGTAAAAAAAAATTCCCGATCTGAATTCAAATCAAACTATACTGTTTCATGATTATTTTGCGCAGTAAATCTTTGCCTAAATCGTATAAAAGTGGGTTCTAGCTCATAAAAAATAAAAAAAAGAATTCCAATTTCACAAAAGTTTAGATTTAATGAGTCGTTCTTTTTTTTAAAGTCAGTCTAGCAAACTATTACGAGGATTACATTACGAAAAGAAGAGATGGTAATGTTCTGTTCTCTCCCTATTTAACCTTTTTTTTTTTTTTTCTTTGGCAAGGCTAGTGGCTATATGTAGGGGTGGGGTTAAGGTTGTGGTGGGGTAGGGAGGGGAGTAGCCAGTGGGATTTTAAACTCAGATCCCTGCCAGATGAAATGAAGTCCTCGTTATTTAAATATTTGAATGTCTTGTACATCCTTTGGATTTGGTCGTAGATAATGTTCTCTCTTTCAGCTAAAGAATATTGCCTTTATGAACGGGTTTTCAGTGTCCTACATAAACATGAATATTCTCAACAAGTTCTATATAACAACTTAGGAGACAGTATTTTGTAAATTTCAGTTCACTTCCACGCTCTTTTTTTTTTTTTTTTTTTTTTTTTTTTAATACAGTATTGCCTTTTTGAACGTTTTTTTCAATGTCATACATAACCGTGAATATTCTCAACAAAGCCTTATATAAAAACTTAGGAGACATTAATTTTGTGAATTTAAGTTCAGTTTCGTACGGGTTTTTCTGGAGTAGTGCCTTTGAGAGCGTTTTTTTTTACCAGTGTCCTACATAAACGTGAATATTCTCTACAAAATTCTATATAACAAATTAAGAGACAACATTTTGTGGATTTCAATTCAGTTCGCACCGGTTTTTTTTTATAATTAGCAAAACACACTTATTAAGACTGGAGATTGATCATTGCACACTATGTTCATTATTACAGAAACCTTCTCTTAACACTACACGGTGATACTATATCACATGACCACTGTCAGTTATTCGAAGATGACCCGCAATGTGAAAAACATTAGGGTAAGAGTGCTATATGAGAAGACTATATAATTTTGGCTTCAGATATTATTATTATTATTACTATCCAAGCTATAACCCTAGTTGGAAAAGCAAGACGCTATAAGCCCAGGGGCTCCAACAGGGAAAAATAGCCCAGTGAGGAAAGGAAATAAGGAAATAAATAAATGAAGAGAACAAATTAACAATAAATCATTCTAAAATAAGTAACAACGTCAAAACAGACATGTCATATATAAACTATTAACAACGTCAAAACAAATATGTCATATATAAACTATAAAAAGACTCATGTCTGCCTGGTCAACAAAAAAGCATTTGCTCCAACTTTGAACTTTTGAAGTTCTACTGATAATGTGTAAGTACATGTAATACGTTTAATGGTATTTATGCCTCATTATTCATAATCAAGTCTATTAATTTATTAACCTCTAATTCGTTCTTGATAGTGTCTATTTGCGATTTTGTATAAAAATATTATAATTAGCTGATCAAATACGTCCAATTTTTCACAGCGAGTTCAGTTATATCTATAGCATA
>NC_090733.1:130339332-130344332 GCF_036898095.1 Palaemon carinicauda | reverse complement strand
TACGTCTTCGGAACACCATCAACTACAGATGGTTTTGGTTGCTGCTGAAGTTGCCGATCGTTCGTTTTATATCGCCCGACCTATAGAAAGACACGGGATCTTCCGTTGGCAACTGAGCTTTGAAGATCATAATGTATGCGCCTTGAAGGATCCTTTGCTTGGGCTTTTGCGACGATGTCTTATTAAAGGAGACTCTTGGAAAATGTACACGGCTTTGTATCGGTGCAAAAACGGATTGCGGGGAATGAGGATGGAAGCAGAATGGTTCAACTGAACGGTGAGTGACGTGTAGTTCTTCAACAGGATTGTCCCAAAATTCACCATTGAAGTAAGGACATATCCAGACGACATTGGTAAATATATCATGTTGCTCGTCATTTACTTTGGCATGATAGTGTATGCGCAGAAATCGATAGTACTCATCTCTTTACTCATTGCCCAGATAGGTAATTAATAAATGCCTTCGATTTCCCTGAGGAATCTGACGAAGTGAGGACTCGCGGCACTGAAATCTCTTTTGAAATCTAGAAGGACACTGACGAACTAAGGAAAAGAGACAATGAAATCTCGAAAGAAACAGATAATCTAATGAAAGAAGATCTTGAAAACTAGAAGACAGGAGAGAACAGCGAAGAGGAGCCTCTAATGCCCGAGATAAGACACCTAAAAATAGAGAGCCTCTAATGCTAGAAGTAAGACACCTCAAAATATAGATCGAAGACCCTCTAATGCTAAAAGTATGGAACCTAGAAATATATGTCAAAGAACTTCTAATGCTAGAAGTGTGGGAGCTAAAGAGAGAGGTCAAAGAACTTCTAATGTTAGAGGTGTGGGAGCTATAAAGAGAGGGCAAAGAACTTCTAATGCTTGAGGTAAGGGAGCTGAAAAGAGGTCAAAGAACTTCTAATGCTAGAGGTGTGAGAGCTAAAAAGAAGTCAAAGAACCTCTAATGCTAGAGGTGTGGGAGCTAAAAAGAGGTCAAAGAACTTCTAATGCTAGAAGTGTGGGAGCTAAAAAGAGGTCAAAGAACTTCTAATGCTAGAGGTGTGGGAGCTAAAAAGAGGTCAAAGAACTTCTAATGCTAGAGGTGTGGGAGCTAAAAAGAGGTCAAAGAACATCTAATGCTAGAGGTGTGGGAGCTAAAAAGAGGTCAAAGAACTTCTAATGCAAGGGGTGTGGGAGCTAAAAAGAGGTCAAAGATCCTCCAATGCAAGGTGTGTTGGAGCTAAAAAGAGGTCAAAGAACTTCTAATGCAAGGGGTGTGGGAGCTAAAAAGAGGTCAAAGAACTTCTAATGCAAGGGGTGTGGGAGCTAAAAAGAGGTCAAAGAACTTCTAATGCAAGGGGTGGGGGAGCTAAAAAGAGGTCAAAGAACTTCTAATGCAAGGGGTGGGGGAGCTAAAAAGAGGTCAAAGAACTTCTAATGCCAGGGGCGTGGGAGCTAAAAAGAAGTCAAAGAACTTCTAATGCTAGAAGTGTGGGAGCTAAAAAGAAGTCAAAGAACCTCTAAGGCAAGGGGTGTGGGAGCTAAAAAGAGGTCAAAGAACTTCTAATGCAAGGGGTGGGGGAGCTAAAAAGAGGTCAAAGAACGTCTAATGCAAGGGGTGGGGGAGCTAAAATGAGTTCAAAGAACTTCTAATGCAAGGGGTGTGGGAGCTAAAAAGAGGTCAAAGAACTTCTAATGCAAGGGGTGGTGGAGCTAAAAAGAGGTCAAAGAGCTTCTAATGCAAGGGGTGTGGGAGCTAAAAAGAGGTCAAAGAACTTCTAATGCAAGGGGTGTGGGAGCTAAAAAGAGGTCAAAGAACTTCTAATGCAAGGGGTGTGGGAGCTAAAAAGAGGTCAAAGAACTTCTAATGCAAGGGGTGGGGGAGCTAAAAAGAGGTCAAAGAACTTCTAATGCAAGGGGTGTGGGAGCTAAAAAGAGGTCAAAGAACTTCTAATGCAAGGGGTGGTGGAGCTAAAAAGAGGTCAAAGAGCTTCTAATGCAAGGGGTGGGAAAGCTAAAAAGAGGTCAAAGAACTACTAATGCAAGGGGTGTGGGAGCTAAAAAGAGGTCAAAGAACTTCTAATGCAAGGGGTGTGGGAGCTAAAAAGAGTTCAAAGAACTTCTAATGCAAGGGGTGTGGGAGCTAAAAAGAGGTGAAAGAACTTCTAATGCAAGGGGTGTGGGAGCTAAAAAGAGGTCAAAGAACTTCTAATGCAAGGGGTGTGGGAGCTAAAAAGAGGTCAAAGAACTTCTAATGCAAGGGGTGTGGGAGCTAAAAAGAGGTCAAAGAACTTCTAATGCAAGGGGTGTGGGAGCTAAAAAGAGGTAAAAGAACTTCTAATGCAAGGGGTGGGGAAGCTAAAAAGAGGTCAAAGAACTTCTAATGCAAGGGGTGGGGGATAGATGTCGCCAGCGAGGCTTTGGGGGAAGGCGCGGTGGCGTCTGTGTTCTTTCTGATGCGTAAAATTAATTAAATACAAGTAAAAACAGGGCATTAAATACGTATTATAAATACTAAACTCTTTCTTATCTTGACAGCACAAATGAAATCTTCCAAGTTCCAACATGTAACTAAGCGCTCCCGAAACACGAGTCAACCTTTTACTTCTGCTTGGAGGATATCCTCGCAAGTAAAAGGTAATCATTATGAATATGGAAAGAAAGATTTGATTATACTTCTTCCTTTTGCTTCAGAAAATTACCTTCATAAAAATGAAGGATATCCTTCATTTTTATGAATACCTCCCATTATCTCACTGCTCCACTGTTCTAGCAAACGGTACATGGATATGCTGCATATGCCATCCACGTGTTTTAAACACAATGAATTATAGAGGTAGATGAAATTACATTAAATTTCGGAATAGACTGGATTCCCTTGTAGGAGACCTCTCCTTGTGACAGCCAATCAGTCTCCCAAATTTAAACAATGGATTTTGACCATGAAATCAGTCATACAGAGAAAAATGCCAAAATATCCAGCATTCGTCCATTTCCTATAGCGAATCCAAGTTTCACTAAAATTTTAAGTATCATATATTATTCAAAGCCTTTTTGCTTGGTATTCCGATTTTTTTTTATCTTTTTTTTTGAATATTTTCTGAAAGTTTTAAATTTACGATAGTATGGAGTCTCACATGACAAACTTTTTTTTTCTAAATATTCAGAGAGTACACATTTCATATGCAAGAACGTATTTTTGTAATTTTATTTGTATTATATATTTTACGAAGGAAGGATTCACTTTATAAGAGAAACCTTTTAATTGTCCTTTTGATTAGCTATTATCTATTAGTTACATATCAATACTATAATTTGCATAAAATCATATTTGTGATATGCTGTTTCAGTGCCCAATTTAAACCTTAATAACATTGCATCGTGAGAACACACTGACGATTTAGAAGGTGTATCATTAAAAGTTCTTCACCCATTTTAAAATTCTCTGGATCATGGATATCTGATAAGGATACATACAATAAAAAGGAAAGTGCGTAACTTGAGAACAAATCAAGAGAAAAATAAACAAGAGTATCAAAAAAGATATTAGTGATTCCCAATACACAGCTTTGATTTAAAAAAATGGCAAATGATATTTTCATAAATAAATAGTAGAGCTTCTTCCCGATGTATAATTCTGCTTTACATGTGCCAATAACAATCTAAATCTTTGTAATATTTTCCAATAAACCTCATCAAAGAATGTAGTAAATTAATGCACGATGCTCTACAATAGTGATATTAAGAAATAACCTCCACCAATAGACATAATGAAATACCTGAGCCGGTACTAAAAATAACAGTATGAGAAGTAAATAAAGCATTAAAAGGCATGGAGAGAGACAAAGCAGCAGTGTTTAAAAGATTTGCTAGGAAAGCAAATGAAATAATTTACGTTATGTATTTTTTGTGTAGATACAAAATGCTAGTAATGAGGGGGTTATAAACACATGCCGAATGAAATTTCATGATTATGCACATATCTTGGTAGTAGAAATACATTTACAGAGGCATTTAAAAACTACTCGGCCTAAAAAATGCAAACGTAACTAATTCGACCTTTTCCTAAATACAAATAAAAAAAAAAATTGCCTTAAATTATTTAATATAGAAAATCATTCTTGTTTTCATACCCTCACCGGTACTGACTTTAGGAACGTCAAAGAACATTGATCTTTATGTCACACAGTTTCAAGACCCCTTTTCATTGCGTCATTTTTCAATATCCAATTCAATGTTTCAGCAATAAAAGGCTATTGCTCTATAAAACATGTCACCTGTGAGCGTGCAGATAGTTGGAGATGGATGTATGCTATTAGGGCTGCCTCACTCTCAGGAAATAGTTGACAAAATTGATGGAAAAATTGTAATTTAGTAATAAAATGGTAAATGAAAATATAACTATCTATATTCAACAAAATATCTAATAAAAATAATTAGATCTTAATTTTGTAGATATTCATAAGATCAATAGTTAAGAATAGGGTAAAAATAGCCTGGGGAAAGTGGAGGGAGATAGGAGGAGTGGTATGTGGTAAGTGAATACGAATCAAGTTAAAAAAAATCAAGATCTATAGTACAGTTATAATACCAGTGTTAATGCATGGATTAGAAACGTGGGCTCTAAAACGAAAAGAGGATGCAAAGCCCGAGAGAACAGAGATGAGAATGTGGAGCTGGATTATGGGATATCTTGAAAGATTTAACAATTGTGAAATAAGATGAATGGAACGCGTAGTAAAGATAAAAAACGTGATAAGAGTGTCACGACTGAGATGGTATTGGCATATGTTGAAGATGAATAGTGGGGAGAGAGTGAGGAGGGTTTGAGAGGAACCTGTAAGGGGGAAACGATAAAGAGGGAGGCAGAGAATTAGATGGCGAAATAAGGGGATAGGATGACATGGAGAGAAGAGGTTTAGTGGAAGAGGATACCTTGGATAGAAGACATTGGAGGGGGCGCATCAGGCAACCGACCCCATATTGTAGGGAAAACGATTGGGAAGAAGAATATC
>NC_090733.1:130328688-130331188 GCF_036898095.1 Palaemon carinicauda | reverse complement strand
AATGTTCCATATGTTCATGTAATATAGAATGTCTTAAATTCTTTCATGTTACAATGTTTTAAATGTGTAAATCATTGTCTTTTACTTTCATTCATTGAATTTTGAAGACCTGGTTTCATAGTAACGAGTGGCTGGTTTTAATATTGTTAGAAGAATCGTGAATAAATATAATCTTTTTCACTGATGCTTAAACTCATTCATTAATTGTAAGTTAGAGTGAAAAGGTTTATATTTCACATATACATTGTAATGTAATTTGAGCATGAAAAACAATAGTGTTTTCGTGCGTTGGTTTTCATACAAACTAAACGAAAGATCAAAGTTTGACATATAAAATGGATATGGTAAATTTAACTTTTAAAGATTGGATATTAGCTTTTATCTTATGATCGAAGTTCACAGCAATTATGTACATAAAGTGACAGCAACTATCAAGCTATGCACACGCACAGACACACACACACACCCCACACAAAGTGCGATCCATGAAAGACTTCTGTGAAGTACAATTTCTACCGTTTCCACGCAAAGTGCCAATATATTCATCATTAGTTCATAAATTCCAAAAATAATAATTTTAAGACAGTCCATTTCAGTTATGAAGTATTAAAAAATCTTATTGATCATAATAAGATTAAAAAAGTAATGTTTTTCAATAACGAAAAATAAAAATCAGTTCAGAACATATACAGAGTATAAAGAGCTAAAATAAATAATTTACTAGAATATTTTTTTCCTTGGATTAAAAAAAAAAAATCTAAATTATTTTTTTCCTTGGATTTTGAAATAAAACTGTATCCGTTTTTTTAGTTTGGACAAAGTCCAAAATTTAAAAGCATTCAAAGATATCCAGTCCATAGTGTGGATTGATTTCTTGCTTGAATTTGCAAAAATCTTTATGTTAAAAAAGATGTCGCAAGCTTTGAACAAAAATTTTTCGTTTTCCGAGAACAATTCTAAAAACAAAATGTTACGAATAAATATTTAACCATTCTCTCTCTCTCTCTCTCTCTCTCTCTCTCTCTCTCTCTCTCTCTCTCTCTCATTTGTATTCGTCAGAAACAAAGGGAACTGTGTTCTCAGTAAATAAATTCAATAAAAAACAACAAATATTTTCGAACCTTGGGACAAGGTACAATATTCAAGAGATGTAAGGTTTTGAATTAAAAACTATTCAATAAGTATAAGTAAGTATTTATTTCTTTCGTGAGAGAGAGAGAGAGAGAGAGAGAGAGAGAGAGAGAGAGAGAGAGATTAACTTATATTAGTCGAGTAAATTCTTTATGTAGTTTATGTAATAAACAAAAAGGATTAGTAAGAAATATGAAGGCATAATGGTAACAGTTTTATTGTAAGTGAAAAAGAATGTTTTAGGTGTTCTTGTCATGTGGAGAGACTGGTGGAAAATTTTCAAATTCTCAAGAGAAAAAACCCACAATACACCGGTCAGATACAGTAAATTAATCAATTAAATTGAATGGGTTTAAAATCGTCCGCAAAATTTACACGTATCATACTGTCTTTAGGAAAGCTCGTCGCAGTTTTGATGTGCTTTTAGAAGAGGGTATATGGTGCAATAAAAGTTTTTGGAAGTTTTCTACATATTCATCCCTGGTTCATGAGTAGATGAATGAAATTACCACTGACCACTTTCTTGTTTCTCTCCAGATGCCAGTCTGTTTTGTAACTAGCATAGAAGACTATCAAATTGTTAAATATTGAGTCACACATAGTCTTGAGTGTCGAAATTATTCTACTTTTGAAATAACATAACAAGAGGTAAATTCAAATTTGATAAGTGCTCTTATTTAGGTCTGGATTCGAACCAATACCTCTGAATTGATTCAAAACTAAACTGTCGACATACCCATTAAGCTATCAAGAAAGATATATGTTCGATCTCGACTTTATTGCGCATATTCCAGTCAAATGAACTTATTCATCTCTTGAGAGTCCAATAAATTAGTTGATTTTTTAAATTTCATTAAATTCAGAGCACGAGTTCCATTTCTATTCCACGTATAATATCTCATTTGGGTAATTTATGCCGAAGGTATAGTGAATTCGACATAAAAAAAACTATGTATGTATATATATATATATATATATATATACATATATATACACATATATATATATACACATATATATATATATATATATATATATATATATATATATGTGTGTATATATATATATATATATAAATATATATATATATATATATATATGTGTGTGTGTGTGTGCAATTAAGAGAAGTGATAATACTGCAAATTTTATATAAATAAATCGATGCCAATATACACATTATAGAAACATAAGAAATTTAATCATTTGAAAACTTTGCATATATGTGTACGTGTATACTCGTTTGTGCCCTGATACGGCTTGAAACGGGGATGAGAATGTCATTCACATTACAGTCCTTAATCTAGCAATTAATGAAGACAGGCAGAGAGAGAGAGAGAGAGAGAGAGAGAGAGAGAGAGAGAGAGAGTGA
>NC_090733.1:130316188-130321188 GCF_036898095.1 Palaemon carinicauda | reverse complement strand
CGGTAATTTATCCACTTTTCAGACAAGGTGCAGTAGAGCTAGTTCCTCCCTGTATCATTGGACATAAAAAGGCATTTCCTTAATTAGTGATAGGTACATTTTAAAATACTCGCAATACTTTGTCATGAAGTTGATGTCCAGTCTAATTTAGTCACTAACCCAAGCATCGCACAGGCATACCAAAGCCCTTGCCATTCTTGTTAAACTTGTTGTTTTTTTTTTTTCAAATTTAGTTTCATATATCAATTTTACGTCAAGGTTATCATTTTGGAGTGTCCTTCTCCTAGAGGAGCTGCTTACCATAGCTACGGAGTCTCTTCTACCACTGAACAATTATATTGCAGTAATTAACTACCTTTCGATTTTGCTGTTGTAACCAATATGCGCGCGCACCAAAAACAATAACACTCGATAGATCCCCTTACTTATATAGTTGTATACACTGTTGAGTATTTTCGGTAAGAAAACAGTAAAAATCCTAGAATAAATGTTGCCAGGTATTTACAGTTTTAAAAAAGGACATATTGACGTAAAAGATAATGACAAAGTAGGGTAAAAATAACGGTCGACTGTACTTCACTGAAATACGGCTAAGAACAGTATATTTCAACGGAAATTCTCCGATTAAAATTACGGTTTTTTAACAGTGTAGTTAACTTTAGTTTTGGGATAAAAGCAACGAATATAAAAAAAGGAATTCCTCTTGAAAGGCAAACACGTCGTCATGGACAATTATCATAGAATTGCAATACATGAGTAATTTGGTTTTATTTACTAGTTTTATAGGACTATTTCACGTGCATAATTAAACAATAGTACCAAACGTTTGTAAACATTATCTTTCTGAAATAGCCATAAACAATTTTGTTTGATCTTTAATTTTGAGGCGATTTCTGAAGCTGAATAACATTTTACTAAGTAGAAAGAGTGTTGTGGTTAAAAACACCATAAACAAAGATGCTAAATTAGATTATGATCTATTGTGTACCCAAGATGGAAAATAATATTAAAAAATACCAAGGTAATTGCAAGTGGTCTTATTAACTGCTTCAACAATATCGTATATTTCCTCCCGTATTTTCACATATCTAAACTATAAAATATTTTCTTCAACTTTATTGAAATAAAAATACCACTATTACTCTCAGATTCAAATTGTTAGTTTTCATGAGTATAAAATAAGGTTTTAGGGAATAATAACGCAACTAAAATACGTATCGATATATATCTGATTTGACTTAACAACCGGGTTTAAGCAGAATATATAAAAGTAAAAGGTATAGGCTAAAACCGTAATAGAAAAAGTAAGTATTACAACGCATATTTTAATCAATTAATGTTCGTTATGAAATTTCTGGGAAATATATGACAGTGACAATTATTATCTCTAAGTATTACAGCTTCCAAACCTCAAGTAATAAGACTTACAATTAAAGACTTTATTTCGGGGTCCCGCTTCCAAAAAATGTGTTTATTTAGATGTAAGTATAATGATTTCATAAGAAAAAAATAATCACAACAATGAATATTCTTTTTTTATATACCTGGTTCTTCTGGCCAGATACGAGCTCTGTACTGTTTACTTTCTTGAATTTGTTGTCCAATAATTTTCTATATGCAATTTCCGATGTCACAGACGCATAAATATTTCGGTTTAAAGGTGACTCATGATTGGCAGAGGCAAAGGACAGTTACATTGCCTTAGCAAACAGGACAATGTCCTAGGAAGTGATCATATATTTATACACACAAACACACACACACATATATACATATATATATATATATATATATATATATATATATATATATATATATATATATATATATATATATATATATATATGTACAGTATATATATATATATATATATATATATATATATATATATATATATATATATGTACAGTATATATATATATATATATAATATATATATATATACACACACGTATATATACATATGATCAGCGCCCAAGACCTCCCTCCAACCAAGCTAGGATCAGGGAGGGCCAGGCAATGGTTGCTGATAACTCAACAGATAAACCTATAGGCTCTCCCAAACCACCATTCCTTAGCTCAAAGTATGGTGAGGTTGCAGTCCCCAAAGGTACTAACGAGTTTGAGCGGGACTCGAACCCAAGTCTGGCGATCACCAGGCAAGGACGTTACCACAGAGTCCACCACAATCCTTAAACTTACATAGTTATTGTCCTCCGATCAATATCAGTAGCAGCAATCACTTTCAATGTTATCATAATTTCATTCTGACCTTTCGATAGCTATTTCAATTATCCAATGCGAATGAACCTAAAAATATCATTAAAATCCCGAGCGTCTTGTGGTTTTCAGACTTTACGTCAATCCCAATTGATTTAGCTTTTGGTTATTTGCACTTATTTGATATGTTTACAGTTCGACGGCTTGACATAGATACCCGATTGGACAGAGAAAATTTATTTAATAAAGTAACATTGACTACGAATACTTTAATAGGAATATAAAATATCAGGGAACAGATGAATAGACTAATACTTGAGTTCCAAATAAATTCCATAGCAGTTCAATGATTCGGTAAGGGCTCTTGAATTTCATCTATTAATAAGAATACTCTCTCTCTCTCTCTCTCTCTCTCTCTCTCTCTCTCTCTCTCTCTGTTCCTTCTTTGCTTCATTTTCACTGAAGGTACCAAACTTCCATCCTTTTCATCTCGGGATATGAAAATTCCATGTGTTATAGGCGAGTCGCGAAGAGTCATTTACATAATTTATGATAATTACATTTTAAAACAGTCACGGCAACTTTGTCATGAAGTTGATGTCAGGCTCTAATTTGGTAATTATTCCAGGCACCACCACAGCATGTCAAAGGTCCTGTAATTTTTGTCATTGGTTCCATAATTTTTTTTTTTTACAAATTTAATTTTCATCCATGTAAAAGGGATTTTCTCAATGGAGCCGTAAATTTGTTTTGCTTTTATAAAATTGGCGTATTTAAAAACGTTTTATGAAATGTTTCATGACTAGCCATCACCCACGCATACTAACCGCTATTGAGAAAATAGCGTTAAAATAGGAGGGCAGTTTTATCATTTATAGTAATTCTAGAAGTGTCCTTTAATCTTTAGAAGGTTATAATTCTAGTGACCCTTTAGTTTTAAAGATTTTAGAGTGGGTTTTAATCATTGGCCTGAAAGGTATAACAGTTCGATTTTACTGGGTTCCGGCACTCGTAGGTGTCTCTGGAAATGAAAAGGAAGATTCACTGGCAAAGAGTGTTGCAGTTGAGTTGCTACCAAGAAGGTAGCCCATTCTCTGTAATGACTCTACCAGCAATTAAGAATTTTATTTATAACAATTAGTAACAGTATTGGGATAGTTTAACCAAAAATAAGATGAAAGAAATTGCGATTGTCTTATCCCCTTGGAGGTATAAAGTGATGCCCGAAAATGGGAGACTAGTTTGTCGTCTCCGCATTGGTCACACTCGGATGACACATGAGTTTCTGCTGGCTGGCTAGCACCAACCATATTACGACGACTGTTTGATACACTTGACAGTGAGGCATTTGTTGACTGAATGTCCCACTTATATGACAGAAAGAAATTGATATCTGTTTGAGATGTGTCGTACAATGCTAGTGGCATTTTTAAATTCATTTCAGAAGCAAGTCTTCTTAATGTTATTTAGGTGTTTATAACATATTTACTTTTCTGGTTTTAATTGAATATTCCTTTAATCTTTATTCATAATAAACGATATCGGCGTCAATGGCATTCGATATCAGGATGTCTGAGAACTTCAATCATTCATTCATTCACCCACCAAATAATCAAAGACATTTGGAAAGTAGGTGAATTGTTTTTTTGTTTCAAGACTCTAGCCTCATAAATTACTCTTTCGCTATATCTATCAAAAATAAGGGTTCCTTAACATTGCAGTCATATGCAATTTCCAAATGGAAAGCGATACGATTTACTACCACAATATGGTTGCTTTGTTTGTATTTCATATGTGTAATTAACCACATTGTTTAGAAATAAACAACTATATTTCTATCTTGGTTTTCTTGACGGGTTTATTCAGAGAGAGAGAGAGAGAATGTGTGTGTGTCTGTGTGTGTGTGTGTGTGTGTGTGTGTGTGTGTGTGTGTGAGAGAGAGAGAGAGAGAGAGAGAGAGAGAGAGAGAGAGAGAGAGAGAGAGAGAATAATATTCCCATTAATAATTCAGGCGGTGTTTGCAAATTTCCCTGCATAACGAAACAAACTAGATGACCTTTTTATTTTGCATAATAAACTTTGTTGATATCAACCGACACAAGTGTAATTGCAAGACGTCATAATTACTTTGCTTCAACAGTATATTATTTTGCTCGAATATCATAACATTCTAGAACGACAATTTTAAACATTACTCAAATGTTACACTAACTCATCAAATCAGCAGAATAAATTCCATATATAATACGATAAGTAAACAAATAAAACATGGAGTGGGCGCACTTGCATGTGTGATTAAGTTTAATATTTCAACGATAAAAAAAAAAAAATCACCAATAAATGTTGGCTATATTTCAGGGAACCTCAGATTAACCAAACAGAATAAAAATGGAAACGCAGTTTTGCAATTTGCGCAAATATTACTCTGTAATCATCAAAGCTTTTATATTGCCAGCAAAATTAATCGCAATTAAAGACATTGTTTTCATGTCCCAGTTCTTTGCCAATGCATTGTTCATTCAGAAATTAATATAATTGGCCATAGCACTAAAACTTCTCATAAAAGAATAAAACTATCGAATTAGATTAAATTTGTTTTTATAATTGAGTATAAAATCCAATTTGTAGACTTCATATGTGCAGAATTCGGTCTGTCATCTACAAATAAATCGGGCTGTTGATATCTGTTGTATGATTTTCTTTCAATAGGATTACCAGAATGTACTTTCGGTAGCTTACTCTACCGTCCGACACGCTTGGGTTCACACTATTAGAGTTCT
>NC_090733.1:130293688-130303688 GCF_036898095.1 Palaemon carinicauda | reverse complement strand
AAATATGTGTAATATTGAGAGTACTGTCATCTAAAATATTTGTAGGATTGAAGTACCGCTATCTAAAATACCTGTAGGATTGAAATACTGCTATCTAAAATATTGTAGGATTTGAAGTACCACTATCTGAAATATCTGTAAGATTGAAGTACTGCCATCTAAAATACCTGTTGGATTGAAATACCGCTATCTAAAATATTTGTAGGATTGAAGTACCGCTATCTAAAATACCTGTAGGATTGAAGTACCGCTATCTAAAATATCTGTAGTATTGAAATACCCGCTGTCTAAAATATCTGTAAGACTGAAGTACTGCTATCTAAAATATCTGTAGGATTGAAGTACCGCTATCTAAAATACCTGTAGGATTGAATACTGCTATCTAAAATATTTGTAGGATTGAAGTACCACTATCTGAAATATCTGTAAGATTGAAGTACTGCCATCTAAAATACCTGTAGGATTGAAATACCGCTATCTAAAATATTTGTAGGATTGAAGTACCGCTATCTAAAATACCTGTAGGATTGAAGTACCGCTATCTAAAATATCTGTAGTATTGAAATACCGCTGTCTAAAATATCTGTAAGACTGAAGTACTGCTATCTAAAATATCTGTAGGATTGAAGTACCGCTATCTAAAATACCTGTGGGGATTGAAGAACGCCTATCTGAAATATCTGTAGGATTGAAATATCACTTATCAAAAATATTTGTAGGAGGTGCGGTGTGACGGAATTCACGCGAAGAATCAATTTACTATATAGACTGAGACTGGACGATAAAGGAACAAATAGGATTTATAAAGAGGACGTACCCATGGCATTAAATTATTGAATTTATAAGAATGAAGAACAATATTAGAAATAAACCTTGTACGAATGTTTAAGGGCTCAAATTACATAAAAGATATAATGTAAAAAAAAAAAAAAAAAAAAAAAAAAAAAAAAAGAATGCAGGCATTTACCTTCATACTGCGAATAGGGGCTCATCACAAACAAGGGTCCTGTGTAGAAAAATGAAACAATATTATCATAATGGTTTTCAATAAATATAAAAGATTCTAAACAACAAAAGAAATAAGACACAAATTAAAAAGATACGGCAATTTTTTTTAACCAAATTAATAAACAAATAATGGTAAATGATTTTTTGTTCTGTGCAGTTGAAACTTGAAGGACATCACCGAAATCATAGAAAAAAAGAAAATAAATATATATATATATATATATATATATACACACACATATCTAGCAAGTATGTTACAAAGGGAGCATTACAGCTATCACCAGGATTACACACACAAAATACAGTCACCCCTATCCCCCACACCAACAAAAAGAAAAGAAAATGCCCAGGTATTCAACTCCATGCAGCAAAAGCACCACTAGCCGAGGACCGGGGTAATATTGGCGGAGTAGAGCGACTCACATTAAACGATATTATTAGCCATTAAGAGCACAATCCTGGACGCCAGGAGGGGGGGGGGGGGGAGAGAAGAGCCAGAGAGGTGTTTTTATCACAGTTATTACCCAATCACAGAAACGCTAATGCGTGATGTCTCTTAATTGATGTCGCTGATTGGTTCATATGTTGCCGGCGTTCGCTTTCGCCGAATTCAGCGGAAAATGAGAGGAAAAAAAACAGAAGTGGGCATTGAACAAGGCCAGAAAAGGTCGTGGTTTGCCATGCAAATGGCGGGGAGAGGGGGGGGGGGAGGGGAGACATGGGGTGTAAAAGGTGGGAAGAGGAAAGAAGAGGATTATTCAAAATGAGAAACCATTCCTACGAAACAACTACAAACGACCATGAACTTTATAAACCACCATCTACATATTATGTGAAAAGCGAGAAAACAAATCGAAAAATATATATGAAATTGATAATAGCAAAGAAATAGAAACAAACAAATGGATATATATATATATATATATATATACACGTGTGTATATATGTATTTATATGTATGTATGTATATAAATATACATGTGTGTGCTTATATATACAGTAGCCTATTTGTTGTTGTATATACAATACACACACACATATATTATATATATATATATATATATATACATGTGTGTGTGTGCGCGCGCGCGTGTAGACAGATAGATAAAGACAGATATATATAAATATGGACAATATTTTTACATATTTAAGAAATCCTTATAACAAAAAAACTAAATAGCCTAAGTTTTCAAATTCTACGTGAGTGGTCTAGGCTGCTTTATTCCAAAGATAACACACCAATTCCGCAGCATATGGTGGAAGTAATTAGATCAAGCTTAAATATTTAGCAAATTGTGGTTTTCCTGTCTAAAATTATTTCTCCAAAACCATTTCTGCACATATCAACTTTCCTGCCACTGATAATGTAACAGATTTCCTTTGAAGGTTTTGTTACTAATCAAATAGTCTGATACCTCATAGAATAACAAAATGAGAGCTACCTAAAAATAAATTATATAATTATAATTATTATTGATAAGGCAGAAGCGCAGAATAGAAAAAGATGGAAACGGCTCATCCGCAACGGCGACCCCATATAAAAATGGGAACCAGCTGGGAAAAAGAAGAAGATATGATATATATGATGATATCTATATGTATCTATGTATGTATGCATGCTTGAAGATTTTGTTCCAATATGAATTATCCACCCAATTCTCACCAATTATTACTAGGTGAGTTGCAAGCACCATACTACTTCTCCAATTTATTAACAGTCAATCATTATAAATGTACGTTTTTCAAGAAGCATTCCAAGCTTTGGATATTAAGTCGAAACTTTCATAAATGTTGATAGAAAATTATATATTATATATATATATATATACACATACATACATATACAATATATATACATATATATATATGTGTGTGTCCTGAGAGAGAGAGAGAGAGAGAGAGAGAGAGAGAGAGAGAGTTGTACCTTCAAATCATTAAAATGTATCGAAAAATCCCGCTATTCCATATATTGCTTATAACATATTAGACATAAGGAGCATAAGCAAATCCTAATAATTCAGAGCACGCTATTCAAATGACATTTACAACAAATAACTATAATTCAATTATAAAATTTACACATTTTTTATATATAGCTTGATAATATTAATTCGATCGTCTAACAATTCACATTTTGACTTGCTTAAATAAAGTCCTGCCGGTTCACCTTCTTTGAACATTTTAGTAGATTTTAGAGCTACAGAGTTTTTTTTTTTATTTACTCAGAGACACAAAAATACTGTGCAAGTTGGCCTACTGTTAATTGGCATGCCCTTCTATTCTATCCTTACCTTCTTAACCGTTTTATTTTATAAAATATATATTTTCCTGCCATTGTTTTCTTAATTAACATCTGGTTCAAGCATTCCACTCCCAGCCCCAGATTTGCTCTTGGAAGTAATTGAAATTGAGCAAAACAACCCTTCCAAATACATTTCAAAATGTTTACCATACTTCCATATGCTGACAGGAACCTCTCTCTTCCCCTGGACTAGAAAAATATACCAAAATGACTTTAAGATTTCATTTCCAGCATCGACGAGATTGATAGTATTAAAGACCAGTGAAATACACCTTAGCAATTGATTTATTTGTCACAAAAATAAAAGCCTCCCAGAAAGCACTATCATCGACTGAGGAAAAAAAAAAAAAAAAAAAAAACTCTATAATACTATATTCATAAATTCCCACTGACCGACTTTCAAGTATAATTAAACATTCTATTGATAGCTTTCCTGCTTTTACCATTAACAACCTTTAACCATTACCAATTCATGTCATGATGGCAGTGAATCCCAAGCCGTCAAAAGTTACGATGACATATGAGAGATCTAGACGGCATGTCTCTACCCAAAAGAAGTCACTTGTCATGCAAAGTTCGGAGCAAGATATCAATGAGGCTTTGCCAATCGTTTTGTACCACCGAAATACTATATATAGATATACATAGGGTTTTATTACATCTAATTACCTGAAATATATCTTTTTCATACTAATTAATTTCAGTCTCGTAATGTCTCATCTCTTGATATTGATATATCAGCTACATCCCCTTATCCGGGCTTTGGAAGGTGTCAATATACAGACTGTCCGTATACAGTCAATCAGTCAGTTTATCTGCAGTCCTTTGATACATTTGTTCAGGAGTCATCCGTTCCTATTGCTTTCTTATGTACCAACCGTGTGTCACACGATCGTACATAGTTCATTTTGTGTATATATTATGCTTGTATCTTCGCTCTTCCCTCGCACTAAAAAGAACCTGAATAAACTTGTCTGTTTTTCTCAATGGTAACGGTGTCGATTTTGAACAGGAAATTTCCTGTTGCCTTGAGCTTTTGTATATTAAGGAGAGTGTTCAATAATAAACTCACTCATTTGCTTTCATCCTGTCTTTGAGTCACAACCTTCTCTCGGCCCGTTACACTTACGTCGTGAATTGAACCAAAATTGATTATCTAACTGATGATTTTTTTGTGACGGTACCATAAATTGCTTTTCTGAAAAGCTTGATATATTAGTTTTTCATTACTTGTTCATTATTCATGGACTCATTTCTCTATTGATTATGCATATCCTTTGACCCTATTTAATGATATAAAGCAATGATAACAATAACGATGATAATAATATAAAAAAGATACTATCAAATAGTTTGTTATTTTTCTATATCTTAAAGCAACGTTGACCATATAATATATAGGAAATCAAATAAAATTAAAAATAACTTACACCATCACTTTCAGGTACGAAAAAACTATACATTCACAGTTTGAAACTTTGAAACACAAAGACAAAAGAGATTCCATAGTATTTGCTTAATATCATTGTCGTTGTCTAGGGGGATCCGAAAGAAATGATTTTTTTACGACAAAATCACTATCAGTCTAAGCAGCATTTTTATTGATAACGTTTTAGGTCAATAGACATTTTTCGTGAAATATAAACGATTAATGGGATCTGTTTATTTTCAAGTGATCAAATCTCCCTTTTAGGAGGCGATAGCGTCGTTTCTGTTAATGGAAATACTTTTCAATGTGTTGATTATTTTAATCGTGAGCAAAAGAGGTGGATCTGTTTTATTTATTATCAAATCCTTCTTCTTGAATGTAAGATTAGAATCAAATTCTTTTTCTTCGGGTAAGATTATTATCAAATCCTTTTAACATTAGGATCAAATTCTCTTTCTTCAGGTAAGATTATTATCAAATCCTTCTTCCCGAAGTAATATTGATATTACATCTTCCTTCTTGGGTAATATCATTATCAAATTTTCCTTCTGGGGTAATATCATTATTAATCTTCCTTCTAGGGTAACATCATTATCAAATCTTCCTTCTAGGGTAATATCATTATAAAATCTTCCTTCTAGGGTAATATCATTATTAAATCTTCCTTCTAGGGTAATATCACTATCAAATCTTTATCTAATGGTTAATAATATCACTATATCCTGTCCTTGTGGTATAGGAATCGACTGTCACCTTAGTTTCGACTCTGTTAAGGTTCGAATTCGTGACCGATCAGAAATTCTTATATAAAATTACTTTCCCTTTGGGTCTTTCCTCTCGATATGGATCTAATTCGATATTAAGAGGTATTTCTGGCTTATTTGAGTGTGTGTTGTGTTTGTGTTTATATATATATATATAATATATACATATATATATGTATATTTATATATATATATATATATACATATATTTATGTATATATTATATATATATGTGTGGTGTGTGTGTGTGTGTTTGTGTGATTATGTGGGTGTGTATATTCACATGATACACAAACACACACACACACACACACACACATATATATATATGCATATATATATAGAAAATTTTATATGTATATATATCTATATTCACATATATTTATATATATATTATATATATATATACACACACAAGATTTTGCATAGATGTACACACACACGCATATATATATATATATATATATACATATATAATATAATATATATATATTTATATATATAATATATATAAGATATATATAGCATATATATACTATATATATAATATATATAATATATACATATATATATATAAATTATATATATATATATATATATATATAGGGGAGTGAGGGACACTGTCTAGAGATAAAAAAAAATTTTTTAGGAGTACATACATATTGTTTCCTATTAAGACCCTTCCAAGAGCCATATAGATATTCAACGAGATAGAAAATGTAAAGTGTGTGTAGAATCGTAAAAGATCTCATTCCCTAGTTCTACCAGGAAAGAGATTTTTATAGGGAGTGGGCCATTTCAAGGTGTATCGATTATATTTTTGGAGGGTGTTACCAATTCATACATTTTGTTACAGCCAAGAGAAAACACATTTCTGAGTTGTGTTATATCGTTATCCTTATTTCACATTTAGAAGAGAGAGAAGAGAGAGAGAGATAGAGAGAGAGAGGAGAGAGAGAGGACGTTGTCTACTCTGAAAAGCGTCATTTTCTTTGCTATTTCAGATCCTGCACTTGGAGGCAACAAAGGTAATGTTTTCGCGTGGCTGATTATAATGTTTGGTTTTCCAGATTTTTTTTATATTATTTTTTTGTAGAGATGGAGATGTTTGGGGGAGCTGCAAACGATTCCTAAGGTATGAAGCCTTTTTGTTTCAGGATGTGGGTGAATTGTGCTGGTTGTGCTGGTTGTGGTGGGGGGAAGAGGTTTAGAGATGCAATGGAGACATTTTTAAATCAGTAGTACTGTGCCCAGAAAAAAGCTAAGATTTGCGATTTTTATACCAAAAAAAAAAACTAAGAGTTTATTTTTCTACCAGAAAAAAAAGATTGAATTTTTATACACAGATGTGTGCACATAAACGAGACAACACTCTCCCACACACACACACACATAGAGAGAGAGAGAGAGAGAGAGAGATGAGAGAGAGAGCGAGAGCATACCATGAATAAAAAATTTATTCTTAGATAAAAGAATAACTATTAAATTACTTTTTATGTACTGGATTTTCTCTTAATTTGGGCAGAGCTATATATTTTCTCAAAGAATAATAACCTTAAAAAGCAAATTTCGAATAATATTGTGAAAATAGTTTTATTCATGTTCTCTCTCTCTCTCTCTTCTCTATCTCTCTCTCTCTCTCTCTCTGTAATGTTTGTTTATCATATGCCAATAGGTGTTTTAAATACTTCACACCTATTTATGGTTTATTTTCATGCATAAAAAATATTGTAAGACACAGAGTATATACGATGCATTATTTACCTTAAAAATCTCTCTTCTCTCTCTCTCTCTCTCTCTCTCTCATCTCTCTCTCCTCTGTATATACCTCCTTTCTTCGTTACGCACTCCTTTACACGCCGAAGACGTTGACAACTCCTGTAGGAAGGAAAGAGGCTTTTTGAAAATGGGATCCCACTAACGAAGACACGCCACCTGCTATTCCATGGCTGCTCCCCAAAGCGGCAAATTATAAACAAAGCTAAAAACTTTCAGTGGCTCTCCAAACCCCATTCTCGAGTGAAAGCGAGAAAGAGAGAGGGACTTTTAGAAGAGAGACGCAAGACTTTTTTTCATTTTCGCTTTTTAATTTTTCTTTTTAGGATTTCATGTTTTTTTTTTTTTTTTTTTTATGTACACGTAGTGACGGTGGCCGGGAATCCCGCAGACATCTGGAGGTAAAGAGACCGAATGAAAAAGAGCTGAGCGGAAATAAGCTAACGAGATATATGGAGGAAAAAAAAAAAAAAAAAAAAAAAAAACACACACACACACACACACACACACGACCACGCTTTGAAAGGAACCGCGGGAGTTTGTAAAGAGGCGTATGAGTACGAGATGAGCATTTGTTATTCGTTTGTGCTTGACTCTTAAGATCGTTAGAGAGAGAGAGAGAGAGGGGGGGGGTTGGCGATTACTTAAGCCTATGCGTGCATGTGTTCACGTATGTATGAACGTCTTCTTTACGTAAGAGCTTGTGCTTACTCTGTATTTCTATGTGTTGCACTTGCTAAGGGACGTGACTATCGGCTGAAAACATAACGTTCTTAGTTAAATATTTTTTAAGAACTAACCCGAGTTCTTTGGAATGCATTTGATTTAAAAACTACTTTGTGGGATCTTTTTTTTTTAAAGTATATGTCTCTAAACATTATGATACCGTGTAAGGGAAAATATGTAATTTCCAAGGTAATAAGTAGTGGATTGTATGTTCTATTAGACTTTATCCTTTGCGACCCAAAGCACCTATACTCAATTTCTTTTAATGAGGCACATTTGCACTGACTCGCAGGGGTGCCCTTTTAGCTAGGGAAAGTTTTCCTAATAGCTGATTGGTTAGAATTAGTTTGCCCCAACCAATCAGCTAGTAGAAAACTTTTCCGAGCTAAAAGGGCACCCCCGAGAGTCCGTGCAAATGAGCCTCATTAAAAAAATTTTGTATAGCTATCGCGCTTACGTATCATCCTCATCAGCCGTTACTAGTTCACTGCATGCTCTTTTATTTTTTATTTCATTTTATTTTTTATTTTTGTATACATAAATTAAATGTTACCGGCGTCAATGACCTCAGATGTCAGGATGCCTGAAAACTTTAAATCAATCAATCAATCAATCACTGCAGAACAAAGGCCTCACTTTAAGTATGGGTGTATGCACAAAGTAACATTCACTTTATTTACTCAAAATTTCGAAATCCGTAGAATTAGATAAAAAGAAAAAAACTATTATAAAATCCCTCGACTCAACCTTTTTCGATCAGGGAGAAGGTCTTGTGTTAATTTTCAAAAGTAAACTGTAAACCAAAAGATCTTCATATATAAACTATGAATACTTCAAAAGACGAACATGTAGTTAACCAAACTGTAATAAAAAGAAAAGATAGATGAACCTATACTTAAAAATTTGAATCAGATAAAAAAAAAAATCGAATAGATGACCAAACTGGAAGGAGAGGTATTTTTTTCTTTGAATCTCCCCCTCCCCCCAAAAAAGCAAAACTCGAATAGATGACCAAACTGGAAGGAAAGGTATTTTTTTTTCCTTTGAATAACACCCCCCCCCCCAAAAAAAAAAAAAAAAAAAAACTCGAATGATGACCACACTGGAAGGAGAGGTATTTTTTTCTTTGAATAACTCCCCCCCCCCCCCCCAAAATATAAAAAACTCGAATAGATGACCAAACTGGAAGGAGAGGTATTTTTTTCTTTGAATACCCCCCCCCCCCCCCTATAAAAAACTCGAATAGATGACCAAACTGGAAGGAGAGGTATTTTTTTCTTTGAATTAACCCCCCCCCCCCCACACCCAACATTACTGTTCGGCGAGTTCATATTTTTAAGACAGCAGATGCAGTCGATCTGCTGGGCAAGAAGAAAAGGCGCCCTTTGATAGAGCCCATTCCAGCAACGAGGCAACAATAGATTAATGGAGGACTACCTGGGCCCTTGGCTGGCAAAGGTTCTACTTCAAAGAGCTGTGAAAACAGATTCGAATGTTCATGTTTGCTCCGACAGACGTAATTGAAGACTGTGTTTACAGGGTCTCCATTTTCAAAAGTTTTTACCTTTGATCTAAGTTCCCGGCCGAGGACGTATGTCTTTCTGTCCGTCTGTCGAGTGTTTGGATATGATTTTTTTTTCTATTTTTGCTTTTTTTTCTACGAAAAGCTGTGCATATTGTCTCCCCGATATTTCCTACTGGAAAGAGTCCGGATAGGATTTTGCAGTTCTATGATCCAGGATATATCCGCTTGATTATACGAGAAATAAAAAAAAAAATATGGAGGGCGGTGAACGGAATTTCTGTAAGGCGTGTAGCATTCGGTTGCTAAAATATAAATAGTATATAATATTTGCTTTCCAAATGGATTAATTTTCTGATTTCGAATGCTAACTGTACATTTTTATATGCTTTAAAACTTTTCAAAAATAAGACGAGAGGACTCAAACCCGTTATTGGGAAAATTAACAGCAGGTAACGGCAGTTTATTACAAA
>NC_090733.1:130261188-130283688 GCF_036898095.1 Palaemon carinicauda | reverse complement strand
CAAATATAATTTTGTATTTTATCTTATCTTGGAAGTTTCTTTCTTTGTATACCATATTTCAAGGATCCACCTGTTCGTACCTAAATGGCAGTATATTGATTTTGTTACCTTAGGAGTTTCAAAATAACGCGGATAAAATAGATTTTTCTAGATAACTATCCGTTATTTTTTAATCTATCATAGATGTCTACATGATAATGATAATTAAAGACGTATAATACAATGGATTAAAAATCTACACAAATGCAACAACTATTACTATTTTTATTACTAGCTAAGCTACAGCCCTAGTTGGAAAAGCAGGATGCTATAAGCCCAAGGAAAAAAAATAAGGAAGTATAGAATAGGAAGCCTGAGAGAACACTAAAGCAAGAGAACTCAACCCGAAAATAGTAGGAGATCATGGTACAGAGAATATGGCACTACCCAAAATTAAAGAACAATGGTTGGATTTTGGAGTGTCCTTCTCCTAAAAGGGCTGCTGACTATAGCTAAAGCCTCTCTTCTACCCTTATAAAGTGGAAAGTAGCCACTGAACTATTACCGTGCAGTAGTTAATCCCTTGAGTGAAGAAGAATTTTTCAGTTACCTAAGTGTTGTCAGGTGTATAAGGAAAGAGCAGAACTTGTGAAGTATATGCCACACTCTTGGGTGTGTATGTGTAGGCAAAGGAAAAAATGAGCCATAACCAGAACGGGATCCAGTCCAATGACCCAATAACTCTAGCGGTATTACCTCAACGGATGGCTGGTGCCTTAGCCAACCTATTACCTACAAAATCAACGGATAAAATACTGTTACATGGAAATGAAATTCATACCTGTAATATCTATTCCTAATTAATAGATAACAAATGATAAAATAATAAGAAAATGATAATAAATGAAAAATAAATAAAACACAAAGGTATTCCTGAAAATACTACGCTGAAGCGATTGATCGACACGAAACACGACCGTATAAGACCCTGAAATTAATCGTGCGTTCGCATAACTCGCACGACTGACGCGAATTACACAGTCAACCGGACTGCCACCGCAGTTAAATGACAGTCAGATTAGTTGCAGTAAATCGTTCAGTCACTGACTGCAGCGGTCAGCTTCCCACGCCCGATGAAACTCCACTCAAACGCTTATGTAATCCGATGCTCAAACACTCGAGTTTGACGAACTAGAGTAATTATTGTCCTGATTGAACCTAAATATTAACAATAAATAATAATGGGGAGATATTACTTCTTTTTAACGGGCTACTGGGGGGAGGTTCAATTCGGAAACAGAACTGAAATTTAATTACATGATTAATTCATGATGTGGAGATAAAGCATAAATTATGACTTGTTATTGCATGGTGAAAAAAAAAAAAAAACTTCAAAAGGAGAGGATTTTTCATCACTTTGCAGTCAGTAGATTGGAGATAAAGAAGAAATTATGACTCGTTATTGCATGCTGAAAAAAAGTTCAAAAGAAGAAAACTGGGGCTATGTCATGCAATGGATTTTTCATCACTTTGCAGTCAGTAGATTGGAGATAAAGAAGAAATTATGACTCGTTATTGCATGCTGAAAAAAAAAAAAACAGTTCAAAAGGAGAAAACTGGGGCTATGTTATGCAATGGATTTTTCATCACTTTGCAGTCAGTAGATCAATGTGCAAGGATTGAAATGTTTCATGAGCCTGTATTTTCTGACATGAACTTTGAAAAACCACATATCCTGTAATATAGAATGGGCGTGATATTTTAACAGATTTATTTAAAATAACGTCAAATAAAGGGAAGAAAAGTAAGATATTTGAAGAATATAAGTGTAGGGTGTGTAAGAACTGTGCAATTGAAGGTCATACCACGGCACAATACTTACAATTACTTTAGATTTGCTTTACTTTATGGATGATGTGGTGTGGACGGAAAGGTTTGAAGCTATATTTACAGACATCACCAGAAAATAAAAATAAACTTTTTTTCTGGATTAAAAGTATTCTTATAAAGAGATATATTAGAAAAAAATACTACATAATAATAACAGATGGGAGTAAAAATTAACCTTTCTCTATATCTATCTCTCTGTGAAGCCGAGTAGCCTACCATTTTCCCAAGGCAATTTATTGCAACTTTCAATCACAGCTCAATCAAGAGGATTCATTCAAAGCTTATCGTTACAATCAAACCTTCAAAATGGCTTCCATGTTATCGTCCGTAAAGCTTTGCACTTTTATCTTTCCAGTTTCGGTGTTTTCTCTCTCAGTTTTTTAATTTATTTTGGGAGTTGCGTTTCCCTGATGACTGAAGGTTTTCCCACAGATACTTTTATATATATATTTTTTTTTCTATTAGAATGTATGCTTGATTGAAAACCGTAGTTTGCCTCCGGAATCTCATTTTTGGAATCACAACAAGTTGATTTTAAATTGTGTCTGAATGATACATCTATTCGCTTTCATTACATACAAATGAAGATAAACGGTCAATGGCTGATTATGCATCTCTTTTACAGTCTCCATATACAAAAATGCACACACGTGTCTAGTATGAATATGTTTTATGCATCATTAATATTTTAGCATGATTGAAAGTATATCTCTCTCTCTCTCTCTCTCTCTCTCTCTCTCTCTCTCTCTCTCTCTCTCTCTCTCTCTCTCTCTATATATATATATATATATATATATATATATGTATGTATATATATATATATATATATATATATGTATATGTGTGTGTATAGATATGTACATATATGAACATATATATACACACACATATATATATATGTGTGTATGTATGTATATGTGTTTGTATGTGTATATTTAAAAAAGGTAGACAGAAATAGAGATACATTCAAATTGCAACTATTAAAAAAAAACTCTTTATACACTTTAACTATTAGCTAATTTGTATCTGTTTGATTATTTGCACTCAAGCAAAACTACAGCATACCACCTGCAAAATATAAATTGTGAACTATAATATAAAAGGAAAATAAATCTCTGCAGTTGACCGCAATTAGGTGTATTTGCATTAAACGGGTAATAGCTTTTGAAAGTTTGTCTGTTTATATCTTTTACAGTGGATAAGATATCGAAAACTACGAGGAATACACATCAACAACAAGAGTAATTGATTTGGTATTCGAGTTGCCAGCGGGGAAATCTTACTCAGATTTATGGTTTTATTTGTTTTGTTCACCGATGCTTCCTATACTGGATTTATAACCAGGTTTAAGGTAAACAAGAACACCCCCCCCCCCCACCTTCCTTTCCCAATCTAGCCGAGAATAACAAATGGATGAAGTGAGCTATTTGAGTGATAAACTATCTTGCCACAAAGACCAATTGATATCAATATAACATATATCATCAATATAAGATCATAAGTGCACAAAGGCTGCAGTGTGCTGGACATGTAGACAGGGGAGTAATGCTTGATAGACCAGAGGGAAGGCGACCCGTGGGGAGACCACGTAGAGGTGGAAAGATAATGTTGAAAAGAAATGTGGAACAACTGAGACTTGGAGCACCTGACCGCTGCCATGATATCGCACTATTATTATTATTATTATTATTATTATTATTATTATTATTAATTGTTAAGCTACAACCCGAATTGGAAAAGCAGGATGCTATAAGCCCAGGGGCTCCAACAGGGAAAATAGCCCAGTGAGGAAAGGAAACAAGGAAAAATAAAACATTTCAAGAACAGTAACGACATTAAAATATATATTTCCTATATAAACTATAAAAACTTTAACAAAACAAGAGGAAGAAAAGTAGATAGAATAGTGTGCCCGAGTGTACCCCAGCCAAGAGAACTCTAGATATGGGGAGAGTGAAGGAGTCTTGTAGAGGCGGTTAAGGACAACATGGGCCCTTAGCCAGTGGAGTAAGTTAATGAATATATCATAATTCGATATTCAATTTAGTATGCATGAAACATTGCAAAAAACTGATGGCTTCGGGTAAAAAACTTATAGAAGGAAAACAATGCCGGACGCTCATTACATAACACATCTTCATGGAAATTAACATAAAAACTAACATCTGATCTCCAGAGATAACTAGCGCGTTCTTAAATGGGCTGAAAGTAAATTAATGGATATCTTCAGTCATCTGACCTTCTAAGATATGTTATCACTTACGTAGTTCACTTATTTGAAAACTCAATTTAGTTATCATAGCTCAATGTGTATTGGCTTCTATCAGAACAAACACTTTACAGAATAGCAATTAGGAAATATCTTTGCTAAGTAAACATAAGGGTGATATGAATAAGAAGTTCCCCTCTCTCTCTCTCTCTCTCTCTCTCTCTCTCTCTCTCTCTCTCCTTCTTCTTCTAAAGCCAGGCTGACACTTGCACGAATTTGTGGCACGCATTGTCACGACTCGAGTCGTGAACTGGCATGAACTCGTCGTGAACTGGCTTGAAGTGTTCGTAAACCCATCGTGACATCGTGGCATGTCGTGACGAGAATTTTGGAATGTTCAAAATTTTGATCATGACAAAATTCCGTGACCGGGTCGTGAACTATGAGCGAACTGTTCGTGAACTCGTCGGGACGATGCGGGAAGTGCACAAACTATGTGTGAACTCGTCGTGCCAGTCCGTGTCAATGTGGACAGGTCAGCTGTGATTCTGAGGTAATTTTTTTTTTTTTTTTAATCTTCCAGTTCGTGCCACAAAATGTCACGACTTACCACGACAAAATCGTTGCAAAAAGTCGTGCAAGTGTCAGGGTACCCTTATTCTTATTCCCCATCGTTAACCCTACATTAAGGGGTCGGCTGCCTGATGCACCCTTTCCAATGTGTTCCACCAAACCTCTTCTTTCCATATCATCCTTCACCTTATCTTACCATCTAATTCACTGTCTCCCTCTAATCTTTTCCCCTAACAGGTTCCTCCCTAGTTCTCCGCACTCCCTCCGCACCATCCTTAACACGTGCCAACACTATCTCAGTCGTGACACTCTTATCACATCTGTAATCTTTAATATGCCTGCCATTCTTATCATTTCATCATTTTACAATATTTCAAGCAATCATATTCCCATAATCCACCTTAGCATTCCCACCTCTGTTCTCTCAAGCTTTGCTTCCTATTTTCATCTTAGAATCCACGTTCTCGATCCATACATCAACACTGGTTTTATACTGTGCTATAAATCTTGACTTTTAGCTTCATTGGCATTTTCTTATCCCTTACCACTCTACTACGCCCTTCCACTTCCCCGACGCTGTTTTTATCCTTTTCTCAACGTCAGTCCACATCCTCCCTCCCGACTTATGGTAGTTCCCAAGTATCTAAATTTTTCCAACAGTTTTATAACCGAGCTTCTACTTTCACGTACGGCTATCCTGTCCCTACCTTCCTTACTGCCCACCTTAACCTCAGTCTTATCCAAATTTACCCACAAGCTAATCCTTTAAAAATAACCCTGCCATTCTACAACCTGTAAGTCTTCCTCATTTTCAGCAGTTATCACTATATCATCTGCATACAACAAATAGCACAACCCTTCATTTCTGATCTCTTCAATTAATACATCCATGACCAGCACAGACAAAAACGGGTTTAATGCTGACCCCTTGTGTAGTGCAATATTAAATGGTTCTGTTTCCTCGGCTGTTGGTATTATTTCTGTCCTTGTTGTTTTTTTCCTTACATCATCTTCTTCTTTTGTACATAATCATGGTCATCGTCATCATCATATCACTCTCTCTCTCTCTCTCTCTCTCTCTCTCTCTCTCTCTCTCTCTCTCTCTCTCTCTCTCTCTCTCTCTCTCTCTCTCTATATATATATATATATATATATATAATGTATATATACATACGAGTATATATATATTATATATAAAATGTGTGTGTACATATACATATATACATACTGTATATATACATATATATACATACACAGTTTAAATATATATATATATATATATATATATATATATATATATATATATATATATATATATGTGTGTGTGTATATATATATATATACAGTATATATATTTATATAAATATTATATATACACATACATACAGTCTAGATATATATATATATATATATATATATATATATATATATATATATATATACATATATATATGCATATATATACACATACACAGTAGATATATATATATATATATATATATATATATATATATATATATATATATATACAAGAAAAACTAATGCTAGCATCCCGGCCACTCCCACCCCGAGTAGCAAAAGGTAAACCGTTCATTCTCCACTTGTGCTAACGAGCCGTCGAGTCCTTAATAGATGTTGACTTAAACATGCTCTCCAAGGAACGAGTGCTTTCTGCTCCCCTGCCTGTCCTGTAACTATGTTTACAATATCCAGCCTTAGAGATTAACAAAAACGTTCTTCCTGTTTATGTAAATGATGAACGAAGACTGTTATCTTTAAGGTAGAGTTTAAACCTCCCCCTTAAAACTACATTTTGATAAAGTGTGATCAAATAAAATCTTAGGATAGTTACTTCTAGAGATTATTTAAGTAATAATTCACTTGATTCAGCTTTACCTAATTTTTTAAAGAATAGTTTTGGTCTTGGAATGTCAGTTATCAGTTTTTAATGTTAAACATACACTGAAAAACATAACGAAAGCGATGGATAAAATACTACTAACTTCATAATACTTTTTTTAAACATGGTCAATAAGCACATACTCGAAATAAAGGATAGTACATGTAAGCATTAAAAGAAGCTGGAAAAAAAGACACAATCTATACGCCATACCATTTACAATGCCTTGACACATTTTCGTGAATACATTTTATACACGATAAGATCTCTTCGGACAACATTGTAGCCATGTTGTCTGCAGAGCAGTGCTGCGCTGAATGTCCCTCTTTTCAAGAGTTTTTTTTTTTTTTTTTTTTTTTAAGAAAATTCCTACCAATGATTCTTTATTAGTTTCCTTCATTGATATTTTAAGAAACATGTAAGACTGGACACCGCGTAAAACTTGGAGGAGGTTCATAAAAAAAAAAAAAAAAAATTAAAAAGAAAATTATGGCCTTCAAAATATTAATAGGAATGTATCAGTTATTTGAATATGTATGTGGAATTTTGTGGGCATACTAACATAAAACTACACTTAGATAAATTCTAGTTTATTTATGAGTCATATATATATATATATATATATATATATATATATATATATATATATATATATATATATATATATATGCGTGTATGTATACATTATAAGGTATACGTGTACTTATGAATATATTCACATGAAAACACACACACACAGGCACACAAACACACACACACACACACACACTACCCAAGACTAGAGAACAATGGTTTGATTTTGGAGTGTCCTTCTCCTAGAAGAGCTGCTTACCATAGCTAAAGAGTCTCTTCTACCTGTGACGGGCCGAGAGAAGGTTGTGACTCAAAGGCAAGTTGAAAACAACTGAGTGCCTTTATTATAGAACACTCTCCTTTATATACAAAAGTTCAAGGCAACAAGAATTTTCATGTTCAAAAAACAGACAATGTTACAGAGGAGAAACAAGACATGTTTTTTCAGTGCGAGGGGAGAGCGAAGATACAAGCACAAAGTGAACTATGTACGAACGTGCGACACACGGTTGGTACATACCCTTACTTAGATGAAAGTGGCCACTGAACATTAGCAGTGCAGTAGATAACCCCTTGGGTGAAGAAGAATTGATACTGAAATGGAAGCAAAATGCGATTAAACCGGATTTTTCGTACCTTGTTCTTTTTTCTAGCATCTCCCACTGCAGTTGAGCCGGTGAATATAGAATTTCGCCACCAAGCCGTTACCTTATGCAAATACTTAACGCTCGCCTCAAGTCCCAAAGAATAAACAAAGCTTCCAGGTCAATCCGCTTGACAGCTTTGTGCTTGCTCTCTCTCTCTCTCTCTCTCTCTCTCTCTCTCTCTCTCTCTCTCACCCAGTGTTTTGATACTGTTTCCATTTTGAATTGTTATGAGCCTCTAGAAATCTGTACCAATGCATTTAATTACAGTAAAACTATAAGGAAAAAGTAATATTAGTACATATTCTATTGGATTTCAACCAAGTTTTACATAATTGCTGTCCTTTACAAAATTTGAAATATACTTAAATTCTCAATAAACTAAAAAGGAATAGCAAAATATTGTATTAATAGAAACGATGGCATGGGACACGGAAATCCGTTAAAATATAGTATTCCGTGGAAATGAAATGGCCGTAACTCTCTCTCTCTCTCATATATATATATATATATATATATATATATATATATATATATATATATATATATATATATATATATATATATATATATATATTTATATGTATATATGTGTATATATATATATATATATATATATATATATATAAATATATATATGTGTGTATATATATATATATATATATATATATATATATATATGTACAGTATATATATATATATCTATATATATACACATTAACATTATAACCACGAACGGAAAAGTCAAAAGACTTGATTAGGGTTAGTATTCTAATTATTTTTTTTCTTTTTTTCTTTTTGAGACATCAACGGACTCATAATGAAAATAAATGTGTAAGGATATCGTATTTATACAGAATTGGATCCATAGATACGATGTTTACTCTCATTGTAAGCCATATGATGTCACTGATATATATACATAATATATATATATACATTATATATATATATATATATATATATATATATATATATATATATATATATATATATATATATATATGTATATACAGTATATATATATATATATATATATATATATATATATATACATACATTATATATATGTATATATAGTATATATATATATATATATATATATATATATATATATATATATATATACATACATATATATATATATATATATATATATATACATGAATTTTTATCTACATTTTTTTGTTTAAAGTTACAAAAAGCGACGTTTTATTCTGCTACTTTTACTACACCATAAGCTTTGATTTATAAGTTTTCTATTTCAGTAGTATTTATGAACACAGGTTACATGTTATAACATCAACACCATGAAAAGGAAACTCAAGCCATTCCAGCAATAAGCTGCACAGACACCAGGGAGCTTTCCATTCAAACTCCATCTCTATTCAAGGAATATTTACTGTAGAGTCTTTGACCACGCTCTGCGGAGGCTAAGAGGGAAAACACGGTTTCCCTTCTCTTTAGTAAATAAATAAATATGTCAGCGTCGTCAACCAGAGTGTATTCTGTACTTGAGTTGCGTAGACATTTTGTATGGTGATGTTGTGAGCAGAAATCCTTGGGTATTTACGTAATAACTAGTGACTTTTCTTAAATAATGTCTCATTCTAGTTTATTTTATTAATATATACATTTTTGTTGTTGACGTTGTTAATAGTTTATATATGATATATCTCTTTTGACATTACTTTTTTTAGAATGATTTATTGTTAATTTGTTCTCTTCAGTTATTTATTTCCTTATTTCCTTTCCTCACTGGGCTATTTTTCCCTATTGGAGCCCCTGGGCTTATAGCATCTTGCTTTTCCAATTAGGGTTGTAGCTTGGATAGTAATAATAATAATAATAATAATAATAATTATCTATCTATCTATCTATCTATCTGTCTTCAATATCTCATAATCCACCTCAGCATCTTCATCTCTGTTCTCTCAAGCTTTGTTTCCTATTCTCGTCTTAGAATCCACGTTCCATATCCATACATCAACACTGGTTTTATATGCGTATTCGAGTGTACGCATACGCATAGATATTTTTACGTGTGCCGGCATGTGTGAGACAGTGGTTTCTAATTAATTTTAGTACACACATAGATAATTTCAAAACAGGATATATCAACTTTCTTTCAATTTGCTGTGTGTGTGTGTGTGTGTGCGTATGTGTGTGTAGAAATCACGAAAGCTGACACGTGACGAGTATAAAATGTATTATAGCCAGGGAAGGAAAAATAGAAAAACTTGTTTGAAGTTCTTTCGTGCTTTAGAAACATCAACAGTGGATATATATATATATATATATATATATATATATATATATATATATATATATATATATAATTCAAAATTTGCACTGTTTATTATTCCGCCCTTCTTTATTATATGAATATACATTTCCATTTATTTTTAGGCTAAAAATCTCACTTATATGTGTATGTGTATATGTGTATGTATATGTACATGTGTGTATATGTATGCATATGTATATACTTGTGTATATGTATGTGTACATTTAGTTTATCTATATCAATATTTACTTTTTATAATTTTTTTTTAATTGATGATATTATTTTATTTGTATTATTGCCCGAAGAGCTCTGCTCCACATGGGCTTGGACCGAATCCTTTTTTGTAAATATTTTGTATGTAAATATGTTTTTGTCCAATAAACATTATTATTATTATTATTATTATTATTATATACATATACATATATATATGTGTGTGTATGTGTATTCAAGTGTTCGCATACGCATAAATATTTGCACGTGTGCCAGCATGTGCGAGTCAGTGGTTTCTAATGAATTTTAGTGCCCACATAGATAATTAATGAAATTATTCCAAAACATATGGTGAATAGCTCTGCTGATATCCGCTGAAATTATTCGAAATATCTGCTGGCCAAATGGAACTTATTCGTGAATGCCCCGCTATGGGAAATCCATGCAATCAATGTGACATATTGCTTTAATTCAAAAATGATTATCCGAACGGAAATCCAGTTATGAGAGCAAAATACCCAATTCCATTCTAAATGTGTTTAAAAGTAAATTGATGAGTTGCAATTTCTAATTATTTGAGGCATTTGACATAATTTCTGTAGAAAGGAATACATGAATCTGCAATGTATGATTATAAAAATAAAATCATATCATCACTGAACAGATTGATTTTTCTTTAAGGGCGTATTTTTGTTAAGAAATTATAAACAAATGATCATTTAAAATATCAACCTTTCTTTGGTTTAACTTATTTCATAAATATGATTGAAGTCTCTCAGTTACACTTTCCATTACAGTTACTAAATTATTTGACATTTACAGTTAGCGATGGTTATTTCAGACAAACAAAATATGCTAAAATAAAAGTAATGTGAACTCAAGATAAATAGAAGATAACAGAGAGGATGAGAATGGAATATGCAATGGAAGTTGAAATATCACTGGAAGGAGAACGATTAATCAGGTGGAATCATTTAAATATTTAGGAACTGTGATCGCTAATACAGGGTCTTTAGAATTGGAATTTAATGAATGAGTTGAAAAAAGCAAATCAGATAATGGCTAGGTTAAGTAAATTTTGGAAATCAAATTGCCTGAAATTACATATAAAAATCAGGCTATATATCAGTTTAGTGAGATCGGTGTTACTATATGGAGATGAGTCGTGGTATGATAATGAAACAATATCCAACAGATTTTGCAGATTTGAGAACAAAGTCGTCAGAAGAATATTGAGAGCAAAATGGCAGGACAGGATTAAAAATGAAAAATATGATAGATTACTTGAGTGCCATATGTGGATGAGATCATGACCTGGGGTAGATAGAGATGGTTTGAGCATGCTCTTCGCACTCCTCAAGAGAGATTAGTTCACCAAACTTTCAACTGGGCTTCACAAGGCACTAAAAGAGTTGGAAGACCCAGGCCTTCATGGCTGAGAACTATGAAGCGTGGAGATGATGAATGGAGAAATATTGATTTAAAAGCTCAAGATAGAGATGACTGGCGAAATCTGAGGCCCTTTACGTTAATAAGCGTGGGGGAAGATGATAATATTGGGCTTGAACTAGCAATGTTTGTTGGCTGACATAGTCGAAATTAAGGATATAATCATTTTATTTCAATTATTTTCTTATTTTTCTCTGCAGTCTTTTTTTTTTTTTCTTTTTTTTTTGTATCCTGTTCCTAAGGACTCTTTTTACATGGCTTTTCAGCACGACTTGCGTTTCATTTCAACACAAAAAAAAAAGTTCGCAAAATAAATAAAGAAAAAATTTATTGGTGAACCGTTTTGTTTTTTGCTACAACCACCGTACAGAGTTCCCTGATTTTTTTGTTTCGTTCCTTTTCCTTACTTTTTTTTGTTTCGTTTTTTTTTTTACGTTTATACTTTCATCCTTTCACATAATTGTATTAAGATATTTGTGATTCCAAATACACAAATAAGCAAATATAACGTTGAATCACCAACACTAATTCAATTTTCTAATTAGAATAAGCGATGCCAGCAGTCACTGCAAAACACCAATGTAGAAAATAAATCACTCGCCAATTAAATTAGTCTCATTTACTCTATTAGGAACTAATGAAAAAATAGCGAGTGTTTGCACAGAATTCCAAAGGCAGAAACTCCCTTTATAATACCTTAACAGTGTATACACCATGTTATCAACATCGTCCAATTTGGCAACTTGGCCTAAGCAGAGAGTGGCAAAGGTGATACTCATAACATTTACATTAACGGGAGCAAAGAAGGACTTCATCCAATTCTCGGGGGGGAAAAAAATCGTGAGAAAATTTGTTGATGCTGTTTTTATTGTTATTCTGTGATTTAAGTCAGTTAATATTTAAGCTTTAATATTTAAGCTATTTATTCTCACTACCGATGCGTCATTACCTTAATTTTTACCTGTATCAAAATAAAATTAATAATCAACTATTTGGTAAATTCAAAATATTGTATAAAGTGATGTTTATACACTCCTTCAATAATAAGACGAAGATATGACACAAACACTAAATATATTCATATATATATATATATATATATATATATATATAAATATAGAGTATATATATATATATATATATATATATATATATATATACGTGTGTGTATGTGTGTTTGTTCGTGGCTCTATAAATATATATATATATATATATATATATATATATATATATATATATATATATATATATATATATATATAATGTGCGTAAATACATACATATACATACACACGCATACACACATATACATACATATATATATATATATATATATATATATATATATATATATATATATATATACATATATATGTATGTTTACTGAATATATACGCACTAACATAGACATAAATACATATTATTATATAAAATGCATGAGCACCACAACTCTATACCTGTCACATGAAAGACAAATGATACAGTGGAACCAATGCTGGGGAAAAAAAAAAACACGCACCATTCGATAGCGTCAAATACCTTTCTCGCAGCCCATTAGGTGTAATGAAACGTTTAACTCGATAATATCAGCAGTACGTAATGTTAATGGGATGTTCATTTGCAAATGAAACCCATTAAATAGATTTCTTTCAAATAGTGGCAATTTTAATCAACGAGCTGGTAGATTCCTAATGATTAAATCAAGTATTTAGAGGTGATTTGTATTTTTTGTTTTGTTTTTTATTGCATAAAGTATTTAACACAGTGACTTTTTATCTTTTTTCATTTGGTTTCTGTTACCAACTAACAAAGACTATATTATATATTATACTGTATATAACAAATATATTTATCATAAACATATATTTTGAATATGATTATCGAGGGTTCACTTTTCTTATTTGTGAAAATGTACTGAATTACATGGTAAATGTCGTTTTAGAACATATGGAAATCACAATTTATAATTTTTACACTGCACGTATGAACTTATTTCTACTTTTATTCCTAAGGAAATGCACGATGTGTACTCCATCAATACTGAACCATCTGTAAAATTAACTAATATTTGCAGCACATAAACAAGCATCTTTCGGTATATAAAATTTCACTGAACATAAAAGAAAAGTGAAATTCCTTAAAATCTCCATCGAAACCAACCACGAGACCCAATATTTATCATGTAGTAACTAATTCATATCGAGACAGTATGGACACAAACCACTTGTGGATTGTAGGGGTTCAAGAAATGGTTCATGGGCTATAATATATATTGTATGAAAAGATTTTATGTTTTTTATTTGAACAGGCTAACGCAAGTCTCTTTTTATAGTTTATATATGAAAGATCTGTTTAAATGTTACTGTTCTTGAAATAATTTATTTTAATTGATCATTACTTCTCCTACAGTTTATTTATTTCCTTATTTCCTTTCCTCACTTGGCTATATTTCACTGTTGGAACCCTTGGGCTTATGACATCCTGCTTTTCCAACTAGGGTTACAGCTTAGCTAATAATAACAACAACAACAACAACAACAACAACAATAATAATAATAATAATAAAAATAATAACAACAATAATAGTAATAAACAACAACAACAAAAACAACAACAACAGCAACAATGATAATAATAACAAAAATAATAATAATAAAAACAATAACAATAATAATAAATGTTGTTCCCATTTACTTGGATTTAATAAAGATCATATAACTTTGTCTATAATCAATCGTTAATATTACGTCCAATTCGACTGCCGAATTTCTATTATAAATTTCATAAATGTGCCATTTAGACCGTACCGAAGTTTGCAGTAATAAGAGAAAAATTAATAGTGTAAATAATATTAATCAAAATTTTGTTTTTTCAGTAAATGTAACAGGAATAGTATCCGTACGTGGAAAGAAACATATCTGTGATATTACCTGCATTACAATATTATAAGCAACTATATTAGGATGTAATTTCTATGAAAAGTTGAAATATGAATGAAATTGAATAAGTAACAATGAGAATGAATGCATATAGGTGGGCTGTTTGAAAGAATGTTACTGTTTTCTTTTCAATTAGTATTTTAAACTACCAATGATATTGTATGATATACTGTAGTCATTATCCCTATTTAGTACAATGTGGAAAGTTAATTAAAAATCCATATTAAATTATTAGATTACTTAGCTGAAATCAAATAGAATATTTAAATGTCCTCAAAAGTGGATGTGAATTTTCAAAGAAGATTTATTCCAGGAGTTAGAAAGAAAGTTTTAAGGAAGATATTACAAGATGAAAGCTGTGGAGCTGATTGATGAAATTCCCCTAGTTCCATGTAATTTTCATTAGGCAAATAGATCATTCTGATGAAGATAAAAAAAAAATCTCCGTCCATTGAAATTCGAAGTGATTTTAAATGAAATTTTAGTCATCAATGTACGATTTCTTTTCTATTAAGTTTCCTTAGATTGAGATATAAATAATTGTAGAATATTCATTCAATATCCTCCAAAAGCTATAAATAACAGAAATAATAGCAAAGGTGGATATTTGAAAAGACCTGTCCTTTTTTATTGTAATCAAAGTACAGAAAACAGATTGCTCTATTCACATCCGACATCTCTTCACGAATGCCATGATAAGTTATCATCATCATTGCTGTTTACATCACCATCCAGAGCTGATCAACTTTGATAAAGGCCGTAATACTTATTCGAAACAATATAAATCTAAACTAAAAGCCATCTTCCGAAAGATATTTTAATCTCTTTTGAAAGTTTATATTAGTTAGAATTTGAAATTCCTTAATACATCTTTTCACCTCTAGCTATACTTTACTACTAGAGATCATTCTACATTCGTACAGTTTTACAAACGTCTCAAGTAACTGGACAGACACAGCTCTCTGTAGGAAGATTGATTGGTTATTAGATATTATCTGGCCTCGCAACCGTAATGGTCATTGATACCACTCTAAAGGAAGAATCGTAGTATAAATGTGTTAATACGAGGTTAATTAACGTACGTTATAAATAGTAGGGCATTCCACATACGTCGTAGACGTGTAGCTTAAGTGCATTATACACCTATCTGAATGCATTGTGACACATGAAAGTTGGTCTTCATGGCATAAAAATATTTGCTTTGATTGAATATAGTTTACATATATGATTCGTCATTCTTTTTGTGTAATTTGATTAGTATCATAACCGATCTTTGTTCAAATATGATTAATTGTTAGTCAAATCTATGTTTTTTTTTTTATTAAGAGTTCTTCCAAATCGAGTATAGACATTTAACACCTATCAATAAGTATTTTCTAAACATGTTATTTTTTTTCTTTCTTTATTTAAATAACTTTGAGGGATTGATTGGTCGACAGTGGGTGGCAGTGGAAACAAGGAATATTATGATTTCCATTATAAAAAAAAAATTCCATAAATGTAAACTAAATTTGAAAAAAGTACGAAATTTGAAAAGAATGTAATTTCAAAACAGGATATATCAACCTTCTTTCAATTTGCCGTTCAAATACTAATCAGATATTATTTACACAGTTGTCGAATTATTATTACGATATAAAAAACAACTTATCGAAACTGTGTACACTTCGTTAACTGAATATTTGCATGACCCCAATCACATTAAATAACTGAAATATTATCATTTATACTTATCACTGTAGTGGAACATTGAATATGTACAAAATATTTTAGATAAAAACTGAATGGATATTTAGAGAGGACTCTGGTTGAACCACGGCGTACAATAACCTAATCTAGCATATCCTGTATTTATATGATTAGATCTAAACATACCGTCTCTGTTTAGGAAATATCCTCTATTGCTAAAATTTCATAATAGCTTGACATTGAGCTTTTGACATAACAAAACCGATAAACAATTTAGCGTGTTAAAATAGTTAATAATTTACAAGAAAAGTAACTTTAGTACATTCCTAATGTCGCTAAACTTAGGATTTGAGAAATTATCCTCTGAAGCCCTGAACGGAAAAAGTAATATGACAGACATATATGCAATTATGAAGATTTCCTGCAAAGGACAAATTTTTAATGTGGCTTTACTCCTACAAGTTTTATCTTGGACAAAATCTTAATTTTTTATTGCCTTTACTCCTAACAAGTTATATCTTGGACAAAATCTTAATTTTTTATTGGCTTTACTACTAATAAGTTATATCTCAGACAAAATCTTAATTTTTGTATTGGCTTTACTCCTAACAAGTTATATCTTGGACAAAATCTTAAATTCTGTATTGGCTTTACTCATAATAAGTTATATCTTGGAAAAAAATCTTCATTTCTGTATTGGCTTTACTCCTAATAAGTTATAACTTGGATAAAATCTTCCTTTCTGTATTGGCTTTACTCCTAATAAGTTATAACTTGGACAAAATCTTAATTTTTGTATTGGCTTTACTCCTAATAAGTTATAACTTGGACAAAATCTTAATTTTTGTATTGGCTTTACTCCTAATAAGTTATAACTTGGACAAAATCTTAATTTTTGTATTGGCTTTACTCCTAATAAGTTATAACTTGGATAAAATCTTAATTTTTGTATTGGCTTTACTCCTAATAAGTTATAACTTGGACAAAATCTTAATTTTTGTATTATAAAAAGGTAACTCAAAATTTTAAAAATTTCTAATACGCAATTAAATTTTATCTATCATTTTCAAATTCATCGTGAGAAAGAAAAATAAGAGAGTTTCCCTCCGGAAATGAATAATTCTTCATGAGAAGATGAAATCTATTTTAGTTTCATCTCTCCATTCTGTGACGGATGAAATTCTAAATTTGTTTTCCAAGAGCTCGAGTCGTTGACCGTAAAATCTAGCATTATCTTCTCAAAGACCGGGGGCCAATAAAGTATTAACTTGCGCCCGTCAGCTTAAAGGTTCAAATTGAAACTACGTAGTGAAACATTTTACCTTCTCTTTCTAGAGAATAGCAGCGGTCTAATTTCTCAAGTCGAGAAAAGGTCTCCTTTAATATTATATGGACTAATGATCACCCATCTGGAACTTCGATAATGTCAATTGCGCTTTAACTAACAAAGAGACTTTCTCAATTTTTATTTGAAATTGTTCATTTTTATAAATTTCCTCTAGCATCTAAAGACGTCATTTGTGTTAATTATGTATAGCATATCATGAAAGTATAGTTTAATTTTCAATATGGCATTACTCCTCATACATGACATAAACTGCGCAATATGCTTATTCATTAAGGTTAGTTCCATGAAAAATTTAAGAATACACACAAACGAAAAAAAAGTAAATTTTCACTTTAGAGTACCGTAAGGACTACCGCATTTCGAAGAGTAGGCAATGTTAGCTTGACTTATGTTATATATATATATATATATATATATATATATATATATATATATATATATATATATATATCATACATACATATATATGTATATATATATATATATATATATATATATATATATATATATAATACTATTATGAACATAGCAAAGTTGCCATCACCTAGGTTGTAGACGACAAGGATATACCTTGCATTATGGATGTTTACGGAATAATTGATAGTACAGGGTTGTGGTGGCCGATGTGGTAATGTCCCTGACTGGTGAACGCCAGAGTGAGGTTCGAGTCTCTCTCAAACTCGTTAGTTTTTTTTTTTTTTTTTTTTTTTTTTTTTGGTCGCTGCAACCTCACTATCCTTGTGAGCTAAGAATGGGGGGTTTGGGGGAGACTAAAGGTGTATCTGCTGAGTCATCAGCAGCCATTGCCTGACCCTCCTTGAGTGGAGAGTGGGCTTGGACGGTGATCGTATGTATATATGGTCAGTCTCTAGGGCATTGACCTGCTCAATAGGGCATTGTCACTGTCCTTTGCCCCTGCCATTCATGAGCGGCCTTTAAACCTTTAAACAGGCAATCGCTACATCAGCTCCGGTTATCAATGATACTTCAACTGTTGGTACTTTTATTGGTATTCTTCAAATACATGGACATTATATTTATGCATATGCAAAATATAATGTAAAATTGTCTTTTAGGCATATTTACCAGAGAGAGAGAGAGAGAGAGAGAGAGAGAGAGAGAGAGAGAGAGAGAGAGAGAGAGAGAGAGAGAGAAGCTATATCATTATCTTTACAAAATGTTTAAATAATTATATGGAACAACCACATCTAAAATAAGAGAGAATGCAAAGGGATATAAATAAAACATAAACAACAAATAAACGCAGTCACCATACAGTTAAATATTGGGAATTACATTAATAGGCGTTCTATTGCGTGAAAGGGTTTGTTGGAACCCGAACGAAATAATATGCGTGGGAAGTGATATTGATTCTTTATTATTTGATGGATATTGTTTTTGATTCAGACTCCCTGCGTATTTGTTTACTCCAGCATTTGTTGATCAAACATCATCAACAATTGAATAAAAAAAAAAATAATGTTTTTGTTCTTTTGCCGGAGATTTGGTCAGAGTTCTATTCAAATGAACACGCAATTTGGCTTCTCTTTCATTCTCTTATCTTTTATATTTTATTCTCTTTCATTCTCTCATCTCTTTTACTCTTTTATTCTCTCATCCTTTCAATTTCCCGTTCTCTTTTGTTGAATAAATCGTGGGCTTCATGCTGGAGATTTAGTTTTGAGGGACAGAGCTCAACGCTGATGCTGAAGAATTACATTGATGGAAGCTGACAACATTGTCGAGATAATAGATGCGTTGTGGTTCTGGCATAAAGCTAACTCGAGGTAGCAGCAATAAAATCAATATTGAATTTTAGGGAGTTCATGTGACCTATTGCAGCTTAAATCAGACTCGCAAGGCCAAATATTGGCCTGAATAGTGGTTATGGACTCTGGAAAAAAAAATGATATTTTTGTTTCTTTTTAGACACCTCTTTTTAACTCGAGGTAGCAGCAATAAAATCAATATTGAATTTTAGGGAGTTCATGTGACCTATTGCAGCTTAAATCAGACTCGCAAGGCCAAATATTGGTCTGAATAGTGGTTATGGACTCTGGAAAAAAAATTATATTTTTGTTTCTTTTTAGACACCTCTTTTTTTCTGTACATACCTTATACAAGAAGCAATTATCGCTCTTTCCATTCCTTTAGGACCTTTCATTCGGCCAGACATTATAACTTGCTAGTGTCATGCCTTTATAGTTTTGGAAAATATAAAAGACTGGGTACGCTTTTTCCGAGGGAAGTGATGATTGCTGTATTTTTTATGACGGCTTTTTCTACTGAATCTTGTTAATGCTGTACCTCTTCAGGAGACGACTGTTTAGTACCTCTAACAGTAAGACATTTGTTGACCGAATGCCCCAATTATAACAACTTAAGGAATAGATATTTGTTTGAGGCTCGGGGTGAGGGTGGCAGGTTCGTCCTTGCCAAGATTCTTGGAGGTGGTGTGTCCTACCATGCAAGTGGCATTTTTGGATTTATTTCAGAAGCAGGTCTTCTGAAAAATATTTAACTTTTATGACATTCAACTTTTATGATTTTAATTGAATACTCTTTTATTTTTTATTTTATTTTATTTTTTATTTTTGTATACATAAATTAAATGTTACCGGCGTCAATGACCTCAGATGTCAGGATGCCTGAAAACTTTAAATCAATCAATCAATCAATCAATCTTCAGGAGATGGATTTTTTAGAATAATCCTTATTAAACCGATTAGTTGTCATCAATGTCACTCATGAGTGGCCTTTAAACTTCTTGTACTGTTTGGTCAGTCCCTAAGGGATTGTCCTGCTAGCTAGGGCATTGTCGCTGTCGCTTGCCTCTGTCATTCATGAGTGGCCTTTAAACTTTAGTCCACAGGGGAATATTTCTATTTACCAATGATAGATAATCATGTTCCTGAATAATGAGAAATTTGTTTTGTCAATTAATGGGTTTCAATTTATAATGTATACCCAAACAAGGAATACCACACTAGTGTGTTCACTTACAAATCATTTCGTGCCGCATTTTCATTAGGGATTATGAAGAGAATTATTTCATTGATGCTACAATTTCATCTTGGATATTTTCCTTGTTTACCGAAAGGTTAAAAAATGGAATGATATGTTAATTTGAGAATATTGACTATCTTTCCAATTATAACGGGACAGCTCTTAGTCCGGCCTTAGTTAAGACATTTCATTCAAGAACATCATGTCAAAGGGTTACAGATGTTCTCATAGAAAAATTAAGTCTGCTAGAAGTTTTTCTAGCTTATATATGAAAGATATATTTCAATATTGTTACTGTTCTTAAAATGTTTTGTTTTAATTGTTCATTACTTCTCTTGTAGTTCATTTCCTTGTTTCCTTTCCTCACTGGGCTATTTTTCTCTGTTAGGGCCTTTGGGCTAATAGCATCCTGCTTTTCCAACTAGGGTTGTAGCTTAGCTAATAATAACAATAATAATAATAATAATAATAATAATAATAATAATAATTATTATTATTATTATTATTACTATCATTATTATTATTATTATTATTATTATTATTAATAATAAAAATAAAAATAATAATAATAATAATAATAAAATAATAGAAATAACAACAACAACAGCAAAAACAACAGTAACAACAATAACAACAAAAACAACAGTAACAACAACAACAACAACAACAACAACAACAATAATAATAATAATAATAATGTCATAATCACGGTAGGTCTTTTCTCAATGCTGGGCTATTTATATGAACATAATAAGGGTTTTTTAAATAAAAAATAAAGGAAAAATAAAATTCCCAGTGACAATGTTCCCCCCAGTTCAATTGTTTTCCATAAAACCTTCCTCGTTATGACCAATTTCCATCCAGCCCCATTGCATTACTGTAATCAGGCAAACTTTAATGATTCTGATCAGCTTTTCGGAGTATTTGTAGATCTTATAAATCGAATGAAGCACAACATTCAAATTCATGAACGCTCTTATTCTTTTTATTGGATGAAATTAATTTCTTTTTTGGGCAAATATATTTTGGTTTTGATTTCCGATAGATGTTTCTTACTCATGCAAAAGAAAAATTTTTGTTTCCAATTGCTTTGTTTCGTTTTGTTTTCTTCGCAAATTACCTTTATTTTTTTTAATTTTTTTTTTTTGGAGAAATGTAATTTGTAGTTTCTTTGAAAAATCAGCAAGGGTAGAAGAGATTTTCTTTAGCTATGGTAGACAGCTTTTCTAGGAGAAGGACACTCCAAAACTAAATATTTGTTTTCTAGTCTTGGATAATGCCATAGCCTCTGTACCATGGTCTTCCACTATCTTGGGTTAAGAGTTCTCTTGTTTGAGGGCACACGCAGGCACACTATTCTATCTGTTTTCTGTTTCTCTACTTTTTTTTTTAAATCGTATGCTGAACTATAGAAGGGCCATGGATACCTGGCCATATTTTCAACAGGTTTCCTTTTCTCTATATGTTTCCTTTCCTTCCCCTTTGGTGTTCATTTTCAAAATCATCGTTACTGTCCTGCTTCCAGTTAAAGTGGATATCCTGGAAGATACTTAAGGATATCAGCTTCACAATGCAATTTTATCGGACATTTTATCTTTAGTCAGTGTATTGTACGAGTTGCTTTATACGTAATCGTGTAAATATTTTCTATCATTGTTGTAAAGATTGTTTTAAATATGATGAGACATTTTCACTGCTTTTAATTCCTATTCTGTCTAGAGATATTGAGAAAAATCCGCGACTAGTTCGTCCTAGACTTTGGTGTCTAATGCAATTTTCGTGAACTGCATGGCAACATTCA
>NC_090733.1:130228688-130251188 GCF_036898095.1 Palaemon carinicauda | reverse complement strand
GTAGTCAATGAGTTCCCAAGAAAACAGATTATCCAATCTAGTAATAATAAAATCAATCTAATTATGTAATATACAAAAAAATATATGAATACATACTAAAATAGACTCAAATGCAACTAAACAAACATCAGGAAAAGGGTGAGTTCTCTATTTTGTTCCTTTCATCCAAAATAAGAAAAAATAAACAAATTTATTCTAATTTTGAAAAAAGTAAAATACACACACACAAAAAAAAATATAATCAAGAAGTATTCCACATTAAATACCTCTTGATTCTTTACCTTTCGTCCAAAATTACGACAAAATAACCAAATTCATTATCATTTTGAAAAAAGTAAAATCAACACTAAAATATGAATATAATCAACCACAGTGAATACCTCTTGGATCATAGAGACTTCTAGGAAGCAATTGTGCCAGTATTAATATCTATTAATCCCATGAACGATACAAAAGCGGATTCTGAGGACTCCAGATTACGTTGGCGGAAGGAGAATCGTCGTTTGCGAGTATTATGATATGCTCGTCTTTGTGGCAATCTCTGCAATTCCATAACCGGGTTTGTATCATTCAACCGAATGGGTTTTAAGTGCCTCCAACGACGTCACGCTAAAAGATCGAAGTTGTGTGGGATGGTTTGCCAAGCAATTTGAAGTTTTTAGTGTTTTAATCTCTCTACAGAGATGCTTAATACTGAAAGTGTTCTAGGGATATTAAGAGGAAGGTAAATTAAGTGCCTCCATCGACGTCCTCCTAAAAGATCGAAGTTGTGTGGGATGGTTTGCCAAGCAATTTGAAGTTTTTAGTGTTTTAATCTCTCTACAGAGATGCTTAATACTGAAAGTGTTCTAGGGATATTAAGAGGAAGGTAAATTGAGTGCCTCCATCGACGTCCTCCTAAAAGATCGAAGTTGTGTGGGATGGTTTGCCAAGCAATTTGAAGTTTTTAGTGTTTTAATCTCTCTACAGAGATGCTTAATACTGAAAGTGTTCTAGGGATATTAAGAGGAAGGTAAATTAAGTGCCTCCATCAACGTCCTCCTAAAAGATCGAAGTTGTGTGGGATGGTTTGCCAAGCAATTTGAAGTTTTTAGTGTTTTAATCTCTCTACAGAGATGCTTAATACTGAAAGTGTTCTAGGGATATTAAGAGGAAGGTAAATTAAGTGCCTCCATCGACGTCCTCCTAAAAGATCGAAGTTGTGTGGGATGGTTTGCCAAGCAATTTGAAGTTTTTAGTGTTTTAATCTCTCTACAGAGATGCTTAATACTGAAAGTGTTCTAGGGATATTAAGAGGAAGGTAAATTAAGTGCCTCCATCGACGTCCTCCTAAAAGATCGAAGTTGTGTGGGATGGTTTGCCAAGCAATTTGAAGTTTTTAGTGTTTTAATCTCTCTACAGAGATGCTTAATACTGAAAGTGTTCTAGGGATATTAAGAGGAAGGTAAATTAAGTGCCTCCATCGACGTCCTCCTAAAAGATCGAAGTTGTGTGGGATGGTTTGCCAAGCAATTTGAAGTTTTTAGTGTTTTAATCTCTCTACAGAGATGCTTAATACTGAAAGTGTTCTAGGGATATTAAGAGGAAGGTAAATTAAGTGCCTCCATCGACGTCCTCCTAAAAGATCGAAGTTGTGTGGGATGGTTTGCCAAGCAATTTGAAGTTTTTAGTGTTTTAATCTCTCTACAGAGATGCTTAATACTGAAAGTGTTCTAGGGATATTAAGAGGAAGGTAAATTAAGTGCCTCCATCAACGTCCTCCTAAAAGATCGAAGTTGTGTGGGATGGGCAATTTGAAGTTTTTAGTGTTTTAATCTCTCTACAGAGATGCTTAATACTGAAAGTGTTCTAGGGATATTAAGAGGAAGGTAAATTAAGTGCCTCCATCAACGTCCTCCTAAAAGATCGAAGTTGTGTGGGATGGTTTGCCAAGCAATTTAAAGTTTTTAGTGTTTTAATCTCTCTACAGAGATGCTTAATACTGAAAGTGTTCTAGGGATATTAAGAGGAAGGTAAATTAAGTGCCTCCATCGACGTCCTCCTAAAAGATCGAAGTTGTGTGGGATGGTTTGCCAAGCAATTTAAAGTTTTTAGTGTTTTAATCTCTCTACAGAGATGCTCAATACTAAAGGAACTCTAGGGATATTAAGAGGAACGTAAATTAAGTGCCTTCAATGACGTTCTCCTTGTGTGCATCGAAGTTGTGTGTAATGGTTTCCAAAGGAATATGAAGTTTTTAGTGTTTTAACCTTCCTATTAAGTTCTAGGGATATTAAGAGGAACGTAAATTGTATAGAAAAGAATAACGGTGCTGGATGAGATTATCTATGTGACTTGTATTTCATTAGAGTTTACCTACCGGAAATTAGATTCAGAAGCGTTATACCGACATAGCTTACAGGAACTATATTAAACTACAATATACTTCCGCGTTCAAAGTGGAAAACGTTAAAAGTGTCTGGTTTCAGTTCCAGTTTCATCAGAATAGATACTCATCAAAACGTCAGCCGGGCAAGATCGAACACCCCCCCCCCCCACCTGTGGTGCCCAACAACAGCAGTAACCCAAATAAACAGCTTAAACAAACAGTTCCGGGCTCGGATCGATCTGCTGCCATGCAAACTCTAGGCGAACACGTTACCACTGTAATAGACAGAAAGCTAAGCTTAATGGAAATTACCAGAAGACGATTACAATCAAAGATATAATGTAAATAGCATATCTCTAAAATTTTATCCAAGATCCATTAACTACGATATTCAATTGGAATTATGCATTTTTTAGCTTGAATGCATGGACTTCCAATTCGTTTTAATAAGTCTAATAAGAATTCGACACAGTTTATAATAATGATAATAATGACGAAGAAAGCCTAAAATATCTAATTCTATGAAGATATGTCCCTTCTATTTCATTCCTGAATCTAAAACAAAAAACTAAGATATCACTTATTTTTTATCATTTACCTAAAAAAGGGTTTGAAATTCGAAAAGATAAAATGAACGAGAAAAAATTCTGATTCTATTCGTATTTGACAAAATACTTGGATGTCCCACATCAACACGTTTTGCCCAAAGGCCACTGCCAATAAATAATAAAGATTCATTCGAAGCATTTCTGTCTTTTTAGGATGCTCTGAATTCAAGGATTTTACACTAGAATTTTCGGCCTGTGTATGGACCATGTAAGAACGGGCTGGGGATGGATAGGACATTTTGGAAGCTTCATAAAAGAAAGGGAACTTTATATATATGAACATATATATATATATATATATATATATATATATATATATATATATATATATATATATGTATATATATATATATATATATATGAACATATATCACAAGCACACGTGATTTTAATTAATGTAAATATCACCCACGAATTGCATTTAATACCGAATTCTATCTTGGGAATACATATCCACTTGGAATTCATTTTATGGTAACAGCTTCTGGCCGGGTGGTGATTCGAACTACCACCTGTACGGCTAGAAACCATGCTGGCAGGGACCCTACCGACTCAGCTATCAAGAGAGACTAAAAGTTTATGACAAGTCCCCCTACATATTCCTGTCGAATTCAGGATTCTGTTCATATATATATATATATATATATATATATATGTGTGTATGTATTTATAAATGAATACATAATATATATATATATATATATATATATATATATATATATAATAATTTCTTATACGTATCCCCCTACTTATCTATTTCTTTATCTATCCTCCCTTTCATTTATTGGCCTTCATGCCACTTTCCATTTAAAACTTACTTTATGGATGAGAATGTCAAAGAATAAATTATTGCTCGATTTATCCGAATAAAATATTAGTAGTATCTTTATAGTTTGTTTATTCATGTATATACAGTATGTTCGAGTGTTTAATTTTTTTGTATACCTATACATGAATAAAAACACATAAAATCACAGGTGCACACACACAAAGATATGCATATGCATATGTATATATATATACATATATATATATATATATATATATATATATATATATATATATATATATATATATATATATATATTTAATTGTTTCTTAGATAAATATATACGAATATATTTATATATACTGTGTATATATACACACATGTATGGGTATATGTATACATATATACCTACATATATACACATATACATATATAAACAGATATATATATATATATATATATATATATATATATATATATAAACATACATATATATATTTGAGTGTTCGCTTATGTAATTAAATCCATATAGACATACATACATACATATTTACAAATATATATAAAGATAGATAGATAGATAGATAGATAGAGATTTTTTCGTTCCCAATTAAATCCAATAAATATCACCCCACTAGATCTACCGGATGGAAGCCCAATAATACGTGGTGTCCGAGCACAATACATTCCAGGAGACTGGGTCGACATTACCTGTATTTCCAGGAGATCCAAGCCGCCCCCTCGGTTATCCTTCACTATAAACGACAAACCTGTAAGTACTACGTTACTAAAGTTTATCCAAATCTATTCTGTTGTGGTTTTATCGTATTTCGTCTTTGTTTAATAAAATCTAATAAATTTATGTCTTTAATGACAATTTTGCAGACTTGTTCTCATGTCACTAAATTGGAATGTCATTTTGCTTTCGCAAAGTTTTCTATATTAAAGATTGACCTTGGGAGTTTTAATGTTTTTGATATTGAAAATTCATAGTTTAAATTTCTTTATATTTAAAACACCGAATTGTTGTCAATGTTCGATGCTGATCGTCTTTAATATCCTTGGTGAGAAAACAAATAATATAATTTTTTTTTTAATCCGCTTTTTATAAGACATAGTCACCATATTCACATATGTGCGAAATAATTACATATGGAATCATACCTGTAGGAGATATAATGAACTTTACGGAATCAAAACGTAACTTTTCTCAAAATTTCAAAAGTATAAGATATGAACTGCCCCATTTATATCTCAAAATATTTCCAACTTTTCCCCAGCAGGTGATAGCTAATTGAAATTAGCCGAATCTAAGGAAAAAATTCAGAACACTCTTTAAGAACAAAGGATATAAAATTATAAAATAGTCGATTTTATGCCTAGTACATCGTCATTCCTGATGAACCAACAAATAAAAAAAATAATAATTACAACAACAGCAACAACAAAAACAACAACAATAATAATAATAATAATAATAATAATAATAATAATAACAATAATAATAATAATACCTATAAACACACTAGATAGAGTTAGATATCAGAGGGTAACGCATTCGAGTGTCTTAGAAAATATAGAAAAATTTCCCCAACTTCTTTGCCATCTAATTTATCATCTTCCAAAGTAAGCCATTCAAGGGTCTTAGAATATATAGAAAAATTTCCCCAACTTCTTTGCCATCTAATTTATCATCTTCCAAAGTAAGCCATTCAAGAGTCTTAGAAAATATAGAAAAATTTCCCCAACTTCTTTGCCATCTAATTTATCATCTTCCAAAGTAAGCCATTCAAGTGTCTTAGAATATATAGAAAATTTTCCCCAACTTTTTTTGCCATCTAATTTATCATCTTCCAAAGTAAGCCATTCCAGGGTCTTAGAATATATAGAAAAATTTCCCCAACTTCTTTGCCATCTAATTTATCATCTTCCAAAGTAAGCCATTCAAGGGTCTTAGAATATATAGAAAAATTTCCCCAACTTCTTTGCCATCTAATTTATCATCTTCCAAAGTAAGCCATTCAAGGGTCTTAGAATATATAGAAAAATTTCCCCAACTTCTTTGCCATCTAATTTATCATCTTCCAAAGTAAGCCATTCAAGGGTCTTAGAATATATAGAAAAATTTCCCCAACTTCTTTGCCATCTAATTTATCATCTTCCAAAGTAAGCCATTCAAGGGTCTTAGAATATATAGAAAAATTTCCCCAACTTCTTTGCCATCTAATTTATCATCTTCCAAAGTAAGCCATTCAAGGGTCTTAGAATATATAGAAAAATTTCCCCTACTGTTTTGCCATCTAATTTATCATCTTCCAAAGTAAGCCATTCAAGGGTCTTAGAAAATATAGAAAAATTTCCCCAACTTCTTTGCCATCTAATTTATCATCTTCCAAAGTAAGCCATTCAAGGGTCTTAGATTATATAGAAAAATTTCCCCTACTGTTTTGCCATCTAATTTATCATCTTCCAAAGTAAGCCATTCAAGGGTCTTAGAATATATAGAAAAATTTCCCCTACTGTTTTGCCATCTAATTTATCATCTTCCAAAGTAAGCCATTCAAGAGTCTTAGAAAATATAGAAAAATTTCCCCAACTTCTTTGCCATCTAATTTATCATCTTCCAAAGTAAGCCATTCAAGAGTCTTAGAAAATATAGAAAAATTTCCCCAACTTCTTTGCCATCTAATTTATCATCTTCCAAAGTAAGCCATTCAAGGGTCTTAGATTATATAGAAAAATTTCCCCTACTGTTTTGCCATCTAATTTATCATCTTCCAAAGTAAGCCATTCAAGGGTCTTAGAATATATAGAAAAATTTCCCCTACTGTTTTGCCATCTAATTTATCATCTTCCAAAGTAAGCCATTCAAGAGTCTTAGAAAATATAGAAAAATTTCCCCAACTTCTTTGCCATCTAATTTATCATCTTCCAAAGTAAGCCATTCAAGAGTCTTAGAAAATATAGAAAAATTTCCCCAACTTCTTTGCCATCTAATTTATCATCTTCCAAAGTAAGCCATTCAAGGGTCTTAGATTATATAGAAAAATTTCCCCTACTGTTTTGCCATCTAATTTATCATCTTCCAAAGTAAGCCATTCAAGGGTCTTAGAATATATAGAAAAATTTCCCCAACTTCTTTGCCATCTAATTTATCATCTTCCAAAGTAAGCCATTCAAGGGTCTTAGAATATATAGAAAAATTTCCCCAACTTCTTTGCCATCTAATTTATCATCTTCCAAAGTAAGCCATTCAAGGGTCTTAGAATATATAGAAAAATTTCCCCAACTTCTTTGCCATCTAATTTATCATCTTCCAAAGTAAGCCATTCAAAGGTCTTAGAATATATAGAAAAATTTCCCCTACTGTTTTGCCATCTAATTTATCATCTTCCAAAGTAAGCCATTCAAGGGTCTTAGAATATATAGAAAAATTTCCCCAACTTCTTTGCCATCTAATTTATCATCTTCCAAAGTAAGCCATTCAAGGGTCTTAGAATATATAGAAAAATTTCCCCAACTTCTTTGCCATCTAATTTATCATCTTCCAAAGTAAGCCATTCAAGGGTCTTAGAATATATAGAAAAATTTCCCCTACTGTTTTGCCATCTAATTTATCATCTTCCAAAGTAAGCCATTCAAGGGTCTTAGAATATATAGAAAAATTTCCCCAACTTCTTTGCCATCTAATTTATCATCTTCCAAAGTAAGCCATTCAAGGGTCTTAGAATATATAGAAAAATTTCCCCTACTGTTTTGCCATCTAATTTATCATCTTCCAAAGTAAGCCATTCAAGGGTCTTAGAATATATAGAAAAATTTCCCCAACTTCTTTGCCATCTAATTTATCATCTTCCAAAGTAAGCCATTCAAGGGTCTTAGAATATATAGAAAAATTTCCCCAACTTCTTTGCCATCTAATTTATCATCTTCCAAAGTAAGCCATTCAAGGGTCTTTGAATATATAGAAAAATTTCCCCAACTTCTTTGCCATCTAATTTATCATCTTCCAAAGTAAGCCATTCAAGGGTCTTAGAATATATAGAAAAATTTCCCCTACTTTTTTGCCATCTAATTTATCATCTTCCAAAGTAAGCCATTCAAGGGTCTTAGAAAATATAGAAAAATTTCCCCAACTTCTTTGCCATCTAATTTATCATCTTCCAAAGTAAGCCATTCAAGGGTCTTAGAATATATAGAAAAATTTCCCCAACTTCTTTGCCATCTAATTTATCATCTTCCAAAGTAAGCCATTCAAGGGTCTTAGAATATATAGAAAAATTTCCCCTACTTTTTTGCCATCTAATTTATCATCTTCCAAAGTAAGCCATTCAAGGGTCTTAGAATATATAGAAAAATTTCCCCAACTTCTTTGCCATCTAATTTATCATCTTCCAAAGTAAGCCATTCAAGGGTCTTAGAATATATAGAAAAATTTCCCCAACTTCTTTGCCATCTAATTTATCATCTTCCAAAGTAAGCCATTCAAGGGTCTTAGAATATATAGAAAAATTTCCCCTACTGTTTTGCCATCTAATTTATCATCTTCCAAAGTAAGCCATTCAAGGGTCTTAGAATATATAGAAAAATTTCCCCAACTTCTTTGCCATCTAATTTATCATCTTCCAAAGTAAGCCATTCAAGGGTCTTAGAATATATAGAAAAATTTCCCCTACTGTTTTGCCATCTAATTTATCATCTTCCAAAGTAAGCCATTCAAGGGTCTTAGAATATATAGAAAAATTTCCCCAACTTCTTTGCCATCTAATTTATCATCTTCCAAAGTAAGCCATTCAAGGGTCTTAGAATATATAGAAAAATTTCCCCTACTGTTTTGCCATCTAATTTATCATCTTCCAAAGTAAGCCATTCAAGGGTCTTAGAATATATAGAAAAATTTCCCCAACTTCTTTGCCATCTAATTTATCATCTTCCAAAGTAAGCCATTCAAGGGTCTTAGAATATATAGAAAAATTTCCCCAACTTCTTTGCCATCTAATTTATCATCTTCCAAAGTAAGCCATTCAAGGGTCTTAGAATATATAGAAAAATTTCCCCTACTGTTTTGCCATCTAATTTATCATCTTCCAAAGTAAGCCATTCAAGGGTCTTAGAATATATAGAAAAATTTCCCCAACTTCTTTGCCATCTAATTTATCATCTTCCAAAGTAAGCCATTCAAGGGTCTTAGAATATATAGAAAAATTTCCCCAACTTCTTTGCCATCTAATTTATCATCTTCCAAAGTAAGCCATTCAAGGGTCTTAGAATATATAGAAAAATTTCCCCAACTTCTTTGCCATCTAATTTATCATCTTCCAAAGTAAGCCATTCAAGGGTCTTAGAATATATAGAAAAATTTCCCCTACTGTTTTGCCATCTAATTTATCATCTTCCAAAGTAAGCCATTCAAGGGTCTTAGATTATATAGAAAAATTTCCCCTACTGTTTTGCCATCTAATTTATCATCTTCCAAAGTAAGCCATTCAAGGGTCTTAGAAAATATAGAAAAATTTCCCCAACTTCTTTGCCATCTAATTTATCATCTTCCAAAGTAAGCCATTCAAGGGTCTTAGAATATAAAGAAAAATTTCCCCAACTTCTTTGCCATCTAATTTATCATCTTCCAAAGTAAGCCATTCAAGGGTCTTAGAATATATAGAAAAATTTCCCCTACTGTTTTGCCATCTAATTTATCATCTTCCAAAGTAAGCCATTCAAGGGTCTTAGAATATAAAGAAAAATTTCCCCAACTTCTTTGCCATCTAATTTATCATCTTCCAAAGTAAGCCATTCAAGGGTCTTAGAATATATAGAAAAATTTCCCCTACTGTTTTGCCATCTAATTTATCATCTTCCAAAGTAAGCCATTCAAGGGTCTTAGAATATATAGAAAAATTTCCCCAACTTCTTTGCCATCTAATTTATCATCTTCCAAAGTAAGCCATTCAAGGTTCTTAGAATATATAGAAAAATTTCCCCTACTGTTTTGCCATCTAATTTATCATCTTCCAAAGTAAGCCATTCAAGGGTCTTAGAATATATAGAAAAATTTCCCCTACTGTTTTGCCATCTAATTTATCATCTTCCAAAGTAAGCCATTCAAGGGTCTTAGAATATATAGAAAAATTTCCCCAACTTCTTTGCCATCTAATTTATCATCTTCCAAAGTAAGCCATTCAAGGGTCTTAGAATATATAGAAAAATTTCCCCAACTTCTTTGCCATCTAATTTATCATCTTCCAAAGTAAGCCATTCAAGGGTCTTAGAATATATAGAAAAATTTCCCCAACTTCTTTGCCATCTAATTTATCATCTTCCAAAGTAAGCCATTCAAGGGTCTTAGAATATATAGAAAAATTTCCCCAACTTCTTTGCCATCTAATTTATCATCTTCCAAAGTAAGCCATTCAAGGGTCTTAGAATATATAGAAAAATTTCCCCAACTTCTTTCCCATCTAATTTATCATCTTCCAAAGTAAGCCATTCAAGGGTCTTAGAATATATAGAAAAATTTCCCCAACTTCTTTGCCATCTAATTTATCATCTTCCAAAGTAAGCCATTCAAGGGTCTTAGAATATATAGAAAAATTTCCCCAACTCCTTTGCCATCTAATTTATCATCTTCCAAAGTAAGCCATTCAAGGGTCTTAGAATATATAGAAAAATTTCCCCTACTGTTTTGCCATCTAATTTATCATCTTCCAAAGTAAGCCATTCAAGAGTCTTAGAATATATAGAAAAGTTTCCCCAACTTCTTTGCCACCTAATTTATCATCTTCCAAAGTAAGCCATTCAAGGGTCTTAGAATATATAGAAAAATTTCCCCAACTTCTTTGCCATCTAATTTATCATCTTCCAAAGTAAGCCATTCAAGGGTCTTAGAATATATAGAAAAATTTCCCCAACTCCTTTGCCATCTAATTTATCATCTTCCAAAGTAAGCCATTCAAGAGTCTTAGAATATATAGAAAAATTTCCCCAACTCCTTTGCCATCTAATTTATCATCTTCCAAAGTAAGCCATTCAAGGGTCTTAGAATATATAGAAAAATTTCCCCAACTTCTTTCCCATCTAATTTATCATCTTCCAAAGTAAGCCATTCAAGGGTCTTAGAATATATAGAAAAATTTCCCCAACTTCTTTGCCATCTAATTTATCATCTTCCAAAGTAAGCCATTCAAGGGTCTTAGAATATATAGAAAAATTTCCCCAACTTCTTTGCCATCTAATTTATCATCTTCCAAAGTAAGCCATTCAAGGGTCTTAGAATATATAGAAAAATTTCCCCAACTTCTTTGCCATCTAATTTATCATCTTCCAAAGTAAGCCATTCAAGGGTCTTAGAATATATAGAAAAATTTCCCCAACTTCTTTGCCATCTAATTTATCATCTTCCAAAGTAAGCCATTCAAGGGTCTTAGAATATATAGAAAAATTTCCCCTACTGTTTTGCCATCTAATTTATCATCTTCCAAAGTAAGCCATTCAAGGGTCTTAGAATATATAGAAAAATTTCCCCAACTTCTTTGCCATCTAATTTATCATCTTCCAAAGTAAGCCATTCAAGGGTCTTAGAATATATAGAAAAATTTCCCCAACTTCTTTGCCATCTAATTTATCATCTTCCAAAGTAAGCCATTCAAGGGTCTTAGAATATATAGAAAAATTTCCCCAACTCTTTGCCATCTAATTTATCATCTTCCAAAGTAAGCCATTCAAGGGTCTTAGAATATATAGAAAAATTTCCCCTACTTTTTGCCATCTAATTTATCATCTTCCAAAGTAAGCCATTCAAGGGTCTTAGAATATATAGAAAAATTTCCCCAACTTCTTTGCCATCTAATTTATCATCTTCCAAAGTAAGCCATTCAAGAGTCTTAGAAAATATAGAAAAATTTCCCCTACTGTTTTGCCATCTAATTTATCATCTTCCAAAGTAAGCCATTCAAGGGTCTTAGAATATATAGAAAAATTTCCCCAACTTCTTTGCCATCTAATTTATCATCTTCCAAAGTAAGCCATTCAAGGGTCTTAGAAAATATAGAAAAATTTCCCCAACTTCTTTGCCATCTAATTTATCATCTTCCAAAGTAAGCCATTCAAGGGTCTTAGAATATATAGAAAAATTTCCCCTACTGTTTTGCCATCTAATTTATCATCTTCCAAAGTAAGCCATTCAAGGGTCTTAGAATATATAGAAAAATTTCCCCTACTGTTTTGCCATCTAATTTATCATCTTCCAAAGTAAGCCATTCAAGGGTCTTAGAATATATAGAAAAATTTCCCCAACTTCTTTGCCATCTAATTTATCATCTTCCAAAGTAAGCCATTCAAGGGTCTTAGAATATATAGAAAAATTTCCCCAACTTCTTTGCCATCTAATTTATCATCTTCCAAAGTAAGCCATTCAAGGGTCTTAGAATATATAGAAAAATTTCCCCAACTTCTTTGCCATCTAATTTATCATCTTCCAAAGTAAGCCATTCAAGGGTCTTAGAATATATAGAAAAATTTCCCCAACTTCTTTGCCATCTAATTTATCATCTTCCAAAGTAAGCCATTCAAGGGTCTTAGAAAATATAGAAAAATTTCCCCTACTTTTTGCCATCTAATTTATCATCTTCCAAAGTAAGCCATTCAAGGGTCTTAGAATATATAGAAAAATTTCCCCAACTTCTTTGCCATCTAATTTATCATCTTCCAAAGTAAGCCATTCAAGGGTCTTAGAATATATAGAAAAATTTCCCCAACTTCTTTGCCATCTAATTTATCATCTTCCAAAGTAAGCCATTCAAGGGTCTTAGAATATATAGAAAAATTTCCCCAACTTCTTTGCCATCTAATTTATCATCTTCCAAAGTAAGCCATTCAAGGGTCTTAGAATATATAGAAAAATTTCCCCAACTTCTTTGCCATCTAATTTATCATCTTCCAAAGTAAGCCATTCAAGGGTCTTAGAATATATAGAAAAATTTCCCCAACTTCTTTGCCATCTAATTTATCATCTTCCAAAGTAAGCCATTCAAGGGTCTTAGAATATATAGAAAAATTTCCCCTACTGTTTTGCCATCTAATTTATCATCTTCCAAAGTAAGCCATTCAAGGGTCTTAGAATATATAGAAAAATTTCCCCAACTTCTTTGCCATCTAATTTATCATCTTCCAAAGTAAGCCATTCAAGGGTCTTAGAATATATAGAAAAATTTCCCCAACTTCTTTGCCATCTAATTTATCATCTTCCAAAGTAAGCCATTCAAGGGTCTTAGAATATATAGAAAAATTTCCCCAACTTCTTTGCCATCTAATTTATCATCTTCCAAAGTAAGCCATTCAAGGGTCTTAGAATATATAGAAAAATTTCCCCAACTTTTTGCCATCTAATTTATCATCTTCCAAAGTAAGCCATTCAAGGGTCTTAGAATATATAGAAAAATTTCCCCAACTTCTTTGCCATCTAATTTATCATCTTCCAAAGTAAGCCATTCAAGGGTCTTAGAATATATAGAAAAATTTCCCCTACTGTTTTGCCATCTAATTTATCATCTTCCAAAGTAAGCCATTCAAGGGTCTTAGAATATATAGAAAAATTTCCCCAACTTCTTTGCCATCTAATTTATCATCTTCCAAAGTAAGCCATTCAAGGGTCTTAGAATATATAGAAAAATTTCCCCAACTTCTTTGCCATCTAATTTATCATCTTCCAAAGTAAGCCATTCAAGGGTCTTAGAATATATAGAAAAATTTCCCCTACTGTTTTGCCATCTAATTTATCATCTTCCAAAGTAAGCCATTCAAGGGTCTTAGAATATATAGAAAAATTTCCCCAACTTCTTTGCCATCTAATTTATCATCTTCCAAAGTAAGCCATTCAAGGGTCTTAGAATATATAGAAAAATTTCCCCAACTTCTTTGCCATCTAATTTATCATCTTCCAAAGTAAGCCATTCAAGGGTCTTAGAATATATAGAAAAATTTCCCCAACTTCTTTGCCATCTAATTTATCATCTTCCAAAGTAAGCCATTCAAGGGTCTTAGAATATATAGAAAAATTTCCCCAACTTCTTTGCCATCTAATTTATCATCTTCCAAAGTAAGCCATTCAAGGGTCTTAGAATATATAGAAAAATTTCCCCAACTTCTTTGCCATCTAATTTATCATCTTCCAAAGTAAGCCATTCAAGGGTCTTAGAATATATAGAAAAATTTCCCCAACTTCTTTGCCATCTAATTTATCATCTTCCAAAGTAAGCCATTCAAGGGTCTTAGAATATATAGAAAAATTTCCCCAACTTCTTTGCCATCTAATTTATCATCTTCCAAAGTAAGCCATTCAAGGGTCTTAGAATATATAGAAAAATTTCCCCAACTTCTTTGCCATCTAATTTATCATCTTCCAAAGTAAGCCATTCAAGGGTCTTAGAATATATAGAAAAATTTCCCCAACTTCTTTGCCATCTAATTTATCATCTTCCAAAGTAAGCCATTCAAGGGTCTTAGAATATATAGAAAAATTTCCCCAACTTCTTTGCCATCTAATTTATCATCTTCCAAAGTAAGCCATTCAAGGGTCTTAGAATATATAGAAAAATTTCCCCAACTTCTTTGCCATCTAATTTATCATCTTCCAAAGTAAGCCATTCAAGGGTCTTAGAATATATAGAAAAATTTCCCCAACTTCTTTGCCATCTAATTTATCATCTTCCAAAGTAAGCCATTCAAGGGTCTTAGAATATATAGAAAAATTTCCCCAACTTCTTTGCCATCTAATTTATCATCTTCCAAAGTAAGCCATTCAAGGGTCTTAGAATATATAGAAAAATTTCCCCAACTTCTTTGCCATCTAATTTATCATCTTCCAAAGTAAGCCATTCAAGGGTCTTAGAATATATAGAAAAATTTCCCCAACTTCTTTGCCATCTAATTTATCATCTTCCAAAGTAAGCCATTCAAGGGTCTTAGAATATATAGAAAAATTTCCCCTACTTTTTGCCATCTAATTTATCATCTTCCAAAGTAAGCCATTCAAGGGTCTTAGAATATATAGAAAAATTTCCCCAACTTCTTTGCCATCTAATTTATCATCTTCCAAAGTAAGCCATTCAAGGGTCTTAGAATATATAGAAAAATTTCCCCTACTTTTTGCCATCTAATTTATCATCTTCCAAAGTAAGCCATTCAAGGGTCTTAGAATATATAGAAAAATTTCCCCAACTTCTTTGCCATCTAATTTATCATCTTCCAAAGTAAGCCATTCAAGGGTCTTAGAATATATAGAAAAATTTCCCCAACTTCTTTGCCATCTAATTTATCATCTTCCAAAGTAAGCCATTCAAGGGTCTTAGAATATATAGAAAAATTTCCCCTACTTTTTGCCATCTAATTTATCATCTTCCAAAGTAAGCCATTCAAGGGTCTTAGAATATATAGAAAAATTTCCCCAACTTCTTTGCCATCTAATTTATCATCTTCCAAAGTAAGCCATTCAAGGGTCTTAGAATATATAGAAAAATTTCCCCTAACTTTTTGCCATCTAATTTATCATCTTCCAAAGTAAGCCATTCAAGGGTCTTAGAATATATAGAAAAATTTCCCCAACTTCTTTGCCATCTAATTTATCATCTTCCAAAGTAAGCCATTCAAGGGTCTTAGAATATATAGAAAAATTTCCCCTACTGTTTTGCCATCTAATTTATCATCTTCCAAAGTAAGCCATTCAAGGGTCTTAGAATATATAGAAAAATTTCCCCAACTTCTTTGCCATCTAATTTATCATCTTCCAAAGTAAGCCATTCAAGGGTCTTAGAATATATAGAAAAATTTCCCCAACTTCTTTGCCATCTAATTTATCATCTTCCAAAGTAAGCCATTCAAGGGTCTTAGAATATATAGAAAAATTTCCCCAACTTCTTTGCCATCTAATTTATCATCTTCCAAAGTAAGCCATTCAAGGGTCTTAGAATATATAGAAAAATTTCCCCTACTTTTTGCCATCTAATTTATCATCTTCCAAAGTAAGCCATTCAAGGGTCTTAGAATATATAGAAAAATTTCCCCAACTTCTTTGCCATCTAATTTATCATCTTCCAAAGTAAGCCATTCAAGGGTCTTAGAATATATAGAAAAATTTCCCCAACTTCTTTGCCATCTAATTTATCATCTTCCAAAGTAAGCCATTCAAGGGTCTTAGAATATATAGAAAAATTTCCCCTACTTTTTGCCATCTAATTTATCATCTTCCAAAGTAAGCCATTCAAGGGTCTTAGAATATATAGAAAAATTTCCCCAACTTCTTTGCCATCTAATTTATCATCTTCCAAAGTAAGCCATTCAAGGGTCTTAGAATATATAGAAAAATTTCCCCAACTTCTTTGCCATCTAATTTATCATCTTCCAAAGTAAGCCATTCAAGGGTCTTAGAATATATAGAAAAATTTCCCCAACTTCTTTGCCATCTAATTTATCATCTTCCAAAGTAAGCCATTCAAGGGTCTTAGAATATATAGAAAAATTTCCCCTACTTTTTGCCATCTAATTTATCATCTTCCAAAGTAAGCCATTCAAGGGTCTTAGAATATATAGAAAAATTTCCCCAACTTCTTTGCCATCTAATTTATCATCTTCCAAAGTAAGCCATTCAAGGGTCTTAGAATATATAGAAAAATTTCCCCAACTTCTTTGCCATCTAATTTATCATCTTCCAAAGTAAGCCATTCAAGGGTCTTAGAATATATAGAAAAATTTCCCCAACTTCTTTGCCATCTAATTTATCATCTTCCAAAGTAAGCCATTCAAGGGTCTTAGAATATATAGAAAAATTTCCCCAACTTCTTTGCCATCTAATTTATCATCTTCCAAAGTAAGCCATTCAAGGGTCTTAGAATATATAGAAAAATTTCCCCAACTTCTTTGCCATCTAATTTATCATCTTCCAAAGTAAGCCATTCAAGGGTCTTAGAATATATAGAAAAATTTCCCCAACTTCTTTGCCATCTAATTTATCATCTTCCAAAGTAAGCCATTCAAGGGTCTTAGAATATATAGAAAAATTTCCCCAACTTCTTTGCCATCTAATTTATCATCTTCCAAAGTAAGCCATTCAAGGGTCTTAGAATATATAGAAAAATTTCCCCAACTTCTTTGCCATCTAATTTATCATCTTCCAAAGTAAGCCATTCAAGGGTCTTAGAATATATAGAAAAATTTCCCCAACTTCTTTGCCATCTAATTTATCATCTTCCAAAGTAAGCCATTCAAGGGTCTTAGAATATATAGAAAAATTTCCCCAACTTCTTTGCCATCTAATTTATCATCTTCCAAAGTAAGCCATTCAAGGGTCTTAGAATATATAGAAAAATTTCCCCAACTTCTTTGCCATCTAATTTATCATCTTCCAAAGTAAGCCATTCAAGGGTCTTAGAATATATAGAAAAATTTCCCCAACTTCTTTGCCATCTAATTTATCATCTTCCAAAGTAAGCCATTCAAGGGTCTTAGAATATATAGAAAAATTTCCCCAACTTCTTTGCCATCTAATTTATCATCTTCCAAAGTAAGCCATTCAAGGGTCTTAGAATATATAGAAAAATTTCCCCTACTGTTTTGCCATCTAATTTATCATCTTCCAAAGTAAGCCATTCAAGGGTCTTAGAATATATAGAAAAATTTCCCCAACTTCTTTGCCATCTAATTTATCATCTTCCAAAGTAAGCCATTCAAGGGTCTTAGAATATATAGAAAAATTTCCCCAACTTCTTTGCCATCTAATTTATCATCTTCCAAAGTAAGCCATTCAAGGGTCTTAGAATATATAGAAAAATTTCCCCAACTTCTTTGCCATCTAATTTATCATCTTCCAAAGTAAGCCATTCAAGGGTCTTAGAATATATAGAAAAATTTCCCCAACTTCTTTGCCATCTAATTTATCATCTTCCAAAGTAAGCCATTCAAGGGTCTTAGAATATATAGAAAAATTTCCCCAACTTCTTTGCCATCTAATTTATCATCTTCCAAAGTAAGCCATTCAAGGGTCTTAGAATATATAGAAAAATTTCCCCAACTTCTTTGCCATCTAATTTATCATCTTCCAAAGTAAGCCATTCAAGGGTCTTAGAATATATAGAAAAATTTCCCCAACTTCTTTGCCATCTAATTTATCATCTTCCAAAGTAAGCCATTCAAGGGTCTTAGAATATATAGAAAAATTTCCCCTACTGTTTTGCCATCTAATTTATCATCTTCCAAAGTAAGCCATTCAAGGGTCTTAGAATATATAGAAAAATTTCCCCTACTTTTTGCCATCTAATTTATCATCTTCCAAAGTAAGCCATTCAAGGGTCTTAGAATATATAGAAAAATTTCCCCAACTTCTTTGCCATCTAATTTATCATCTTCCAAAGTAAGCCATTCAAGGGTCTTAGAATATATAGAAAAATTTCCCCTACTTTTTGCCATCTAATTTATCATCTTCCAAAGTAAGCCATTCAAGGGTCTTAGAATATATAGAAAAATTTCCCCTACTTTTTGCCATCTAATTTATCATCTTCCAAAGTAAGCCATTCAAGGGTCTTAGAATATATAGAAAAATTTCCCCTACTTTTTGCCATCTAATTTATCATCTTCCAAAGTAAGCCATTCAAGGGTCTTAGAATATATAGAAAAATTTCCCCAACTTCTTTGCCATCTAATTTATCATCTTCCAAAGTAAGCCATTCAAGGGTCTTAGAATATATAGAAAAATTTCCCCTACTTTTTGCCATCTAATTTATCATCTTCCAAAGTAAGCCATTCAAGGGTCTTAGAATATATAGAAAAATTTCCCCTACTTTTTGCCATCTAATTTATCATCTTCCAAAGTAAGCCATTCAAGGGTCTTAGAATATATAGAAAAATTTCCCCAACTTCTTTGCCATCTAATTTATCATCTTCCAAAGTAAGCCATTCAAGGGTCTTAGAATATATAGAAAAATTTCCCCAACTTCTTTGCCATCTAATTTATCATCTTCCAAAGTAAGCCATTCAAGAGTCTTAGAATATATAGAAAAATTTCCCCAACTTCTTTGCCATCTAATTTATCATCTTCCAAAGTAAGCCATTCAAGGGTCTTAGAATATATAGAAAAATTTCCCCAACTTCTTTGCCATCTAATTTATCATCTTCCAAAGTAAGCCATTCAAGGGTCTTAGAATATATAGAAAAATTTCCCCAACTTCTTTGCCATCTAATTTATCATCTTCCAAAGTAAGCCATTCAAGGGTCTTAGAATATATAGAAAAATTTCCCCTACTGTTTTGCCATCTAATTTATCATCTTCCAAAGTAAGCCATTCAAGGGTCTTAGAATATATAGAAAAATTTCCCCTACTTTTTGCCATCTAATTTATCATCTTCCAAAGTAAGCCATTCAAGGGTCTTAGAATATATAGAAAAATTTCCCCAACTTCTTTGCCATCTAATTTATCATCTTCCAAAGTAAGCCATTCAAGGGTCTTAGAATATATAGAAAAATTTCCCCTACTGTTTTGCCATCTAATTTATCATCTTCCAAAGTAAGCCATTCAAGGGTCTTAGAATATATAGAAAAATTTCCCCAACTTCTTTGCCATCTAATTTATCATCTTCCAAAGTAAGCCATTCAAGGGTCTTAGAATATATAGAAAAATTTCCCCAACTTCTTTGCCATCTAATTTATCATCTTCCAAAGTAAGCCATTCAAGGGTCTTAGAATATATAGAAAAATTTCCCCAACTTCTTTGCCATCTAATTTATCATCTTCCAAAGTAAGCCATTCAAGGGTCTTAGAATATATAGAAAAATTTCCCCTACTGTTTTGCCATCTAATTTATCATCTTCCAAAGTAAGCCATTCAAGGGTCTTAGAATATATAGAAAAATTTCCCCTACTGTTTTGCCATCTAATTTATCATCTTCCAAAGTAAGCCATTCAAGGGTCTTAGAATATATAGAAAAATTTCCCCAACTTCTTTGCCATCTAATTTATCATCTTCCAAAGTAAGCCATTCAAGGGTCTTAGAATATATAGAAAAATTTCCCCTACTGTTTTGCCATCTAATTTATCATCTTCCAAAGTAAGCCATTCAAGGGTCTTAGAATATATAGAAAAATTTCCCCTACTGTTTTGCCATCTAATTTATCATCTTCCAAAGTAAGCCATTCAAGGGTCTTAGAATATATAGAAAAATTTCCCCAACTTCTTTGCCATCTAATTTATCATCTTCCAAAGTAAGCCATTCAAGGGTCTTAGAAAATATAGAAAAATTTCCCCAACTTCTTTGCCATCTAATTTATCATCTTCCAAAGTAAGCCATTCAAGGGTCTTAGAATATATAGAAAAATTTCCCCTACTGTTTTGCCATCTAATTTATCATCTTCCAAAGTAAGCCATTCAAGGGTCTTAGAATATATAGAAAAATTTCCCCTACTGTTTTGCCATCTAATTTATCATCTTCCAAAGAAAGCCATTCAAGGGTCTTAGAAATATAGAAATATTTCCCCTACTTTTTTGCCATCTAATTTATCATCTTCTAAAGTAAGCCATTCAAGGGTCTTAGAATATATAGAAAAATTTCCCCAACTTCTTTGCCATCTAATTTATCATCTTCCAAAGTAAGCCATTCAAGAGTCTTAGAAAATATAGAAAAATTTCCCCAACTTCTTTGCCATCTAATTTATCATCTTCCAAAGTAAGCCATTCAAGAGTCTTAGAAAATATAGAAAAATTTCCCCAACTTCTTTGCCATCTAATTTATCATCTTCCAAAGTAAGCCATTCAAGAGTCTTAGAAAATATAGAAAAATTTCCCCAACTTCTTTGCCATCTAATTTATCATCTTCCAAAGTAAGCCATTCAAGAGTCTTAGAAAATATAGAAAAATTTCCCCAACTTCTTTGCCATCTAATTTATCATCTTCCAAAGTAAGCCATTCAAGGGACTTAGAATATATAGAAAAAATTCCCCAACTTCTTTGCCATCTAATTTATCATCTTCCAAAGTAAGCCATTCAAGGGTCTTAGAATATATAGAAAAATTTCCCCTACTTTTTTGCCATCTAATTTATCATCTTCCAAAATAAGCCATTTAAAGGGTCTTAGAATATATAGAAAAATTCCCCCTACTGTTTTGCCATCTAATGTCTCATCTTAAACGAACCCCAAAACAGCCCAAGATAATCTGGACGCCTGTCTTCCAGGTGATAGCCAGCTGGATCGAGCCGCAGAGTAACCAATTCCATTCCGATGGCTTGACAACGTCCTCACTTCAAATGCATTTCTCACTCTCGCCTCGACTCCTCCAACGGGAGGGATACGCCAGGGTGCGATGCAAGGCCCAAATTCTAAAAATTTACGAAGATTCGGTTGAGGATGTGTTAAGTACAACACCTCCTTTCCAGGCATCTGTACTCGACGGAGGGCGAGCGGCAGGTTGGTGATCTGGAAGGGTGTGTTCTTATAGCGATTTAAATTCGTTCTGAATTCCTTCGTTCATTATTATTTTAAACTTCAATAAAAAAAACAAAAAAATCATCATCAAAGTTTAAGCTACGCATTAGCAAGATGGTATATATTATATGTTTCGAAGATAAAAGTTACATAAAACAATGGGAGAAATACATAAAGAAAAAATCTATTAATTTCAAATCCATTAATCTTTATCAATTTTTATCCATTTCTATCAAAAATCTATTTATTTCGCTTTGTTGTGAAGGCATTAGTTTTCACGAGTTCAGTATAAAATTTTTGTCTTGTACTTCCATGGATATGCAACCTCTGATTTTCTTCTTATTTCAATAATATTGAGAAAATATTTCCCTCATATTCATTTTCTCATTTCAGGCTCCTGCCCAAGATTATGTCAATATTCCAGTTTGCTCCTGCACTTCCTCGTCGTTTTGCACATGGTATTATTTCACCTAATCTAAGGATTTCATGACAGGTTACAGGAAAATAAGCTTTTTGAAGTCCTAAGCACTTTCTACAGCCTCAGCAACTTCATGGCATGTCTGGGAAATCTACGAATTTCAAAGGTGGAGCCGAAATTGAAAATCCTAAAGAAGTTCAAACGTCAAGTGTACGCTCTTGTTAGGCTCAGTCAATACTGGTTTACCTTCGAAGAAATTGAGAGAGCAATAATTGCAAATTATTTAGAATGAGGAATTGTGTTAATTCTACTCCAAATAATGATATTACCTCATGAAAGGTCTTATCTTATCAGTACCTGTATACTGTATCTGATTTAGGGACTCGGCAATAAAAATTGCATACTTACGCAAACACTCATGACGACTACTGTTTATCAGATTCTAATTCATTAAATAAATTAATAACTTCACGGTGATCAATAGTATTTGGGAACATACTTTTTAAAATGATACCTTACTACTAAAAGAGATTATATCAATGAAATCATATATATCAGAAATATGACTTCTTATTAATATTATTATCATTATGATTATCAAAATCATTATTACAAGACAAACTACAAATCTGGTTGTCAGACCAGATTGCAACAAGTCATAAGGTCTCAATAAGTAACGTTGCCAATGATTAAAAGACAGAGAAGTAAAGAATAAACTATAAAAGAAAAAATAAGAAAATGATGACAATAACAACTAAACAGATATATACGGAAAAGGGACGCGAGAGATGCTTTTAAAACAACAATCAAGGATGAAAATGAATAAAAGACATATAAAGAAAAGGCAACCTCTTGATAAATTACCAGATATCCCAGTCCC
>NC_090733.1:130213688-130218688 GCF_036898095.1 Palaemon carinicauda | reverse complement strand
TAAATGTTGAAGCCTTTCTCCCATAAGAAAACATAAAATCTAGATAGCCTATCATCCCTCAGGTTAAATTTGAGGATTTTTCTCTCAGTGTTACGGGGGTAGGAACCCAGTGATCTTGTAAATGTAAAGCTTATTTACCGAATTCCAATTTCAATTTTAACAGCAAGATATTTAAGCTCGTAGAACTACTATATTATAATTATTATTATTATCAAATGCTAAGCTACCACCCTACTTGGAAAAGCAGGATGCTATAAGCCCAGGGGCTCCAACAGGGAAAATAGCCCAGTGAGGAAAGGAAATAAAGAAAAAGAAAATATTCTAAGTATAGTAACGACATTAAAATGAATATTTCTTATAAAAACTATAAAAAACTTTAACAAAATAAGAGGAAAGTAAACTAGATGGAAGTGTGCCCGAGTGTACCCTCAAGCAAGAGAACTCTAACCCAAGACAGTGGAAGACCATGGTACAGAGGCTATGGCACTACCCAAGGCTAGAGAACAATGGTTTGATTTTGGAGTGTCCTTCTCCTAGAAGAGCAAAGATGTCGTATTAAAATTTAAATAGCTTTCAGAAGACCTGCTTCTGAAGTAAAGCTAAAAATACCGCTAGCATTGTATCGAAGATTGAAAGAAATTTTGAAACAGAATTAAGTCTTGAATGAATATTCTTAATCTGAGTTTTCTTTCTTGAAGGAGCTGTACTGCTTAGATGATACAACACTGGGTAAGTATATAAACAAAACACCAGACACTGAAATAGCTGTTAAACCCAAACTCACACAACTACAGCAGGTCTCTTACTATATTGGAGCGATATTCAAAATCCTTCCTAATGTTGACTAGCGACTATGTGATCCTAAACTAATAAAAATTAAATCAAATTAAACTAATAAAGAGGAGAATTGTAATTTTGGCTTACACTACACACGTTCTAACCAACGTGAAATTGCTTAAGCAATTGACCTTTACCTACTGGAGTTAGGATAAAAGACCATCTCAGGAAAGTGATTTTATGTGTAAAAAATTATTAGACACAATGGAAAAGGGAAAAAAAACTTTTTACACTATGTGAACTACCTAAACAAAAGTACTGTTGATCAAGTAACAAAATTGAACCATACGATCACACTATTGGCAATAAACAAGTATAATCTATCCATATCTAAGGCAGTTATAGAAATCTATATTTTGGATGACATAAATATACATTAGTAAAATGACATAAATAATTTTAAACTAATAGATGAATTATAAATCGCAACATGCAAGTAAGTACGAAGGAAATACAATTGCAACTAGCTGCATATTCCGTTATACACTTGAATAAATGTGGATAAAGATAACTTAATATTCATCCGATCATACGGATGAGTCATTTCGTGTTAACAGATTACTGTATGACCGAATGTTGTACAATTACATGCTCAATTGGAGGCAATGAGGCTCTTGCATATAAATTCATGTCCTCCCGATGAATATTTTGTAGAATTAATTGTAATTTGCATATATGAATGAGGCCTGATTGGCATTCATGAACACTAATATTGTATATAGGCTTAAATATGACACTGGGTAAAAAGTAAATTTTTATCATGAAGCAAAAAATCTCTTATTTATGATTCATGTGAATTTCAGTAGTGTAGAAGTCGGTGTATTATTTTTCCCCAATATATTTTTTTCTTTCAGATCTGGGTAATATTTTTTATTACTAAATATTCAATTTTGATACAATCTTCATGTTCAGCTGCATTTTTGACACACAGAAACACCAATTTTTAAGGTATTTCCATTTTATATCACATGTGTCTGCAGTGTTTCCGATTATGAAAATAATTTTGCATGTAACTTGTAAATCTTAAAAAGTGCTTCTCACAGCAAAAATCAATGTCATTTAAAAAAAGGTGTAATGAAAATTTTCCAAAATGAATTGGTACACTACCATTTATATCAAGATTAAAGGCACTCCCAATTTTGAATTATTTTAAGAACACTAAATACTTTTTTGTATATAGATGAATATGTATAATGCGCAGATTCATTAAAGTATATCTAAAATTTGTAAATAATTGTTTGATTTATCCATATGATAGTTTTATGTTAAGAATTTTCATAGGAATAAAGACAATTAATAGAAGTTCCAAATTATTTCATCCCTTTTCTTTTAAAGATAGATATCAAAACGTCAGAATCGAACTGTTAAAAAAATTCTGGAAATATCTATTTAGATAGATCCTTTTAGAAGACGAAGAAATAAATCGAAGCATATTTCTAGTAATGTTATTCATAAATTGTTCTTTTGAAGACTTTAAATCAGCTGTTCTGTTTTAAAAGAAGCCAAACACTCACACCTATGTTTGATTATAAAAGGTTAAAGGTATCTGGCTTCAGTTCCAGTTCCATAAAAATAGATGCTCACCAGAACGTCAGCCAGGCAACCCAACACCCCATTGTGGTACCCTACCACTGCAGTGGCTTCTCCAGTAAACAGCTTAAACTCACGGTCGGGGCGGGGATCGATCAGCTGCCATGCGAATGCTAGGCGAACATGTTACCACTGTACTAGCCAGGAGGCTTGTGCACACGTATTGTTTGCCCTCATCACCCCTTATTCTGTTTACTTAGCAGAGAAAATAGCACATAAAGCATCCCTTACCTCTTACCATACAAATATAAGGAAGAATATAAAGTATCATCCCTCTAAAATCAGTGTTGTATTAACCGGTGGCAGGGCTCCTAGGCTACGAGCTTTTATTTATAATTTATTACAATAATATTACAAACTAGAGGGGCACTCAGCAGAGCGCAGACCTCCGCCGCGGCAGCTTATTTATAGACGTTTACCTTGACCTTTGACCTTAACATGTATTAATTGGCATGGATTTTCATGCACTCAAATATTAACCAAGTTTGGATTATCTGTGTCAAAGATGTCTAAAGTTACGGATAATTACATAAATTGGACATTTTGATTAACCGTGACCGACCCTGACCTTTAACCTTGTCCTTCCGAAATTTAACCATTTCCATCTTTTTACATAACAGTTAATCCCTGCAAGTCTTATACTCTACGATTAAAATTGTGGCCAGGAAGCAGCTGCAAAAAAAAAAAAAAAAAAAAAAAAAAAAAAAAAAAAAAAAAAAAAACACACACAAAACAACAGGAGGTAAAACATCACCTTCTTCCAACTTCGTCGGCGTAGATAATAAGGTAAATAATCCATAGTTTTAACATATAACACTAAAAGAAATATAATCGCATAGTCCCTTGCTTTTGGTTGGCCCTTAGATTTTCAGCCTACTCAGCCTTAGGGAAAACGCGGCTCTGCCTAAAAGTAGGGGCGGGGCCCTAACAATCCCAAGGGTCTATTCATCGCATCCCATTTTCCGGCCGTCACCCATTCCGAGATCCTTTCATAAAGTATTGTCGAAGAATGGCCGATTAATAGCCGGTTGGCCTCCGGTAAAGAGGCTATAAAGCCACCTATCCTGACGGGAAAAGTAGGATATAATGTGTGGATGTCCATGCCACCGCTGTGCTGGAAAAGGTTTATTATTATTATTATTATTATTATTACTATCCAAGCTACAACCCTAGTTGGAAAAGCAAGATGCTATAAGCCCAGGGGCTCCAACAGGGAAAAATAGCCCAGTGAGGAAAGGAAATAAGGAAATAAATAAATGAAGAGAACAAATTAACAATAAATCATTCTAAAATAAGAAACAACGTCAAAACAGACATGTCATATAATAAACTATCAACAACATCAAAAACAAATATGTCATAAATAAACTATAAAAAGACTATGTCTGCCTCTTTAATCACGTGATATTTCCTTCGCCCCAATCGATGACAAGTGCCAGATATTTCAGAATCAGGGTTGCCAGGTTTCCTAAATGAGAAAAGGCCAACTTCTAAGTAACTGCAGCTTTAAAAAGTCAAACCATTAGTTTAAAAAATAGACAAAAATATAACATTTAAGGGCAACCTTTTTTCATATTACTAAAATCTAACCAATTTCAAAAAGGCCAATTTTGACCTATTTTCATATCACTAAATGCTAACCAATTAAAAAAAGGCCAAATTTGAGTTTTTTTTTTTTTTTTTTAAATAGACAAAAATATAACATTTAAGGGCAACCTTTTTTCATATTACTAAAGGCTAACCAATTTCAAAAAGGCCAATTTTGACCTATTTTCATATTACTAAAGGCTAACCAATTCAAAAAAGGCAAAATTTGAGGTTTTTTTTTTTTCTTTTTTTTTTTTTACACCTGAAAAAGGCCAACCTGTCAACCCTGTTCAAGATGTGGGCCAATGAAGTGTCTATCTGCTTAATGAAATATTTGACCTCTTGTTTTGTACCGGGAACTGGACTTGTTTTCGAGTGCTCATCACTATAATCGTTTTTGGTTTAGTTGTTATTGTTGCTTTCATTATCATATCTAATTATTATTTTTTATATCCATTCAAGAGCTCATTAACGTTTATTATCTAAAGTGAGGTTAAAATATGAGTTACATATATAATTTAAAGATCATAAGAAGCAACTGAGATATAAATAAAGTAGCATCAGAAAATATGTATATTGTTTTTACATTAGTGTATATTGACTTACAAATATTTGTGTTTACAGAAACAAAAACAAAAGTGGTAAAACTTTCCGGAAAACCAAATGAATAAAGAACATGATAAAAATATTGAAAACCAATTAACTTTGCACATCAGAATACCATCAAGCAAACAAGGGGAATAATAAGCATTGTCAGCAATACGTCCAGTAATGACAACATACATCATAATACGAGGTAAGCTCATGATACTGTAACATACTTATGATCATAACAGTTTTTATAAGCAATGTTATGTTCTAACATTCGCGGCCAAATTGGTGTTTTCGATAACGGCTTCGTTGGAAGTTTTAAAGGTTCGTCAACAGAAGACTTATACATTTAGCATCCAAAGTTTAACATTATGTAATATTCTTACTTCCATTAA
>NC_090733.1:130203688-130208688 GCF_036898095.1 Palaemon carinicauda | reverse complement strand
AAATGCATTTTCTTGTAGGAACAACAGTCTGTCTCGTTTAAGAAATGTTCTTTTTTAGTCCAAAAATCTTTGATAATGGAAATTCTGACTATTTTTTTTCTCGTTCATTAAATGAATGTATAATAAATCTAAGTCGTTATGTTAATTACTTAGTGTAAGTTTGGGTAGAGAAGTAGCGAAATGTATTTTCTTGTAGGAACAACAGTCTGTCTCGTTTAAGAAATGTTCTTTTTTAGTCCAAAAATCTTTGATAATGGAAATTCTGACTATTTTTTTTCTCGTTCATTAAATGAATGTATAATAAATCTAAGTCGTTATGTTAATTACTTAGTGTAAGTTTGGGTAGAGAAGTAGCGAAATGCATTTTCTTGTAGGAACAACAGTATGTCCCGTTTAAGAAATGTTCTTTTTTAGTCCGAATATCTTTGATAATGGAAATTCTGACTTTTTAAGTTTGGGTAGAGAAGTAGCGAAATGTATTTTCTTGTAGGAACAACAGTCTGTCTTGTTTAAGAAATGTTCTTTTTTAGTCCAAGTATCTTTGATAATGGAAATTCCGACTTTTTTTTTTCTAGTTCATTAAATGAATGTATAATAAATCTAAGTCATTATGTTAATTACTTAGTGATTGTATAAGCTATTAGTCTGATATTTCTATAAACGTTTACCAGTGCAATTTTAGATCAATATCCAATAAAATAATTTGAAAAAAAAAATGCAAATTACGACGTTCAAAGAGAAGTTTTGAGATCTCAAATGACCGTCTATGTGAGGAAAGATTGTTCAGGACAAATAAAATATTAGAATTATAAGTCGAAAAGAAAATGGTATGATTATATATATATATATATATATATATATATATATATATATATATATATATATATATATATATATATATATATATATATATATACACTGTATATGTATAAAAACTGATTTGCATTAGTGGATGGTATATACATCTGTAAGTCTGTATTTTTGTGTGTGTATACACACATATATATATATATATATATATATATATATAATTTATATATATATATATATATATATATATATGTGTGTATATATATGTATATATATATGTATATATGTGTGTATATATATAATATTCATTCATGTACAGTACTGTATATATATGAATTAATCTATATAAAAAAAAACACATGTATATACCACCCACTAATGCAAATGAGTATTTTCGTTCGTGTTACACAAATACCTATGTTAGGAAACGGATGGCATTTTGTTACCATGCTAAGGTAACTATAATTTCCATTCAACCGGATAAGATCTACTCACGTACAATAATACCCTTGAAGAATTCCTTAGCTTGAGATATACGTCGCCAAGAACTATGTCAAATCTAAATACGATGGCGTTTTACGACGAAACTTCCAGGGAAACACAACTTACAAGGGAAATTTATGTGTCATATCATATAGACATCATGGAAATGTGTGGCCGGGATTCTCTCCTCTTCAGAACAAGAGAGACACGACACTATGAGGAACGAGAGTGAGAGATTTTGCTGTTGTTTGCCTGGTTTAAAGGTAGTTCATGAGTGGCAGAGGTAATAAACAGTGACATTGCCCTAGAAAGCAGGACATTGCCCTAAAGACTGACTATATATACATGTGATCAGCGCCCAGGACCCCTCTCCACCCAAGCTAGAACCAAAGAGGGCCAGGCAATGGCTGCTGATGACTCGTATGATCAGCGCACAAGAACCTCACCCCCCAAGCTATGACCAGGAAGGGCCAGGGAATGGATTCTGATGACTAAGCAGGTAGACCTACAAATGGCCCCAAACCTCCATTCCTTAGTTCACAAGGATGATGAGGTGGCTGACAATAAAGGAATTAAGTAGTTTGAGCGAGACTCGAACCCCAGTCAGGCGATCACCAGGTAGAGAGGTTACCAACAGGCCACAAAAATCCCTAATATGAAAGGGAATATTTCAAAATATCAATTAATCCCGTGATGGTGTGATAGTTTCTGTATCATAGCCGAAGGTCATGAAAAATAATAAACCAAGTAGGCCTAGTAACAGAAAAAGTATTGAATCATCTCTTAGTTTTATGAATCGAAACAATATCTTTGCAGTATTCTTTGTTTTATTTTTTATTTCCATAACAGCTATAATAACCACACACAAAAAAACATCGAATACAAACTACAAAAACAATAAAAAACAAAAAGAAATTTACAGATACAACAAATAAATAAACGACACCAAATAAAACTAATATCTAGTTTATCTATTGTCATAACAATAACATTGAAAGAAATCTAAACATAAATTCAACAGTTTTCGGTTTGGCAGTAATATCAAAATGTAACGACCTGCCAATATAACATAACATAAACAATAACCTAAAATTTCGTGTTTGCCGTTTTTAAAATCAATAAAATAAAAGGCAACAGAAAATAAACATTAAACCAATAATAACAAAGATCATAAAACTAGTGGAAAAGATGAGAAGGATATTATTTTCATCATTATCATTATCATTATTAAATTTACCTAAGCTACAACCCTAGTCGGAGAACAAGATTCGTTGGAGATGCATGATTCTACAAGCCCAAGGGCTCCAACTGGGAAAATAGCCCAGTGAGGAAAGGAAATAATGAAATAAAAAAAATAACCAAAATTAACAGATCATAAAGCTAGTGGAAAAGATGAGAAGGATGTTATTATTATCATTACTAAATTTACTTAAACTACAACCCTAGTTGGAGAACCAGGATTCTACAAGCCCAAGGGAAAATAACCCAGTGAGAAAGGAAATAATTAAATAAATACACTATATATGAGATGTAATAGTAAAATTATAAAATATCTTAAGATCAGTAATTGCGTTAAAATAAATCTGTCACATATAAACAATGAAAACAAAATCATGCCAACCTGTAAAATATAAAAGCATTCACTGTAAGGTTGAACTGAAGCTCCACCTATTCCACTGCCTAATTAGGAAAATTACTCCACGATCTGGTTTCAGGTGGAATAAAACTTATGGAATACTGTATAGCGTTGAGCCTTATGATGGAGAAGGCAAGACAGTTAGAAATAACTGCATATCTACAGGATGATACATTCTAGGAAGAGCTGAATGTAGAGGCCGGTCAGAATTATGAAAAACCTTATGCAACATGCATAAAGAACTAAATGAACAACGGTGCCAGTTATCAGGGAAAAGAAATTTAACAAATCGCAAGTATTTGGTCCAACAACACAAGAGAACAATACTCGAAACAAAGTAGAATGAAAGAATTTAAAAAAAAATTCTGAATAGATTGATCACCAAAAATCTTAAAAGACATTCTCAAAAAGTCCTTTTTCTTCTGCGGTTGAAGAAACCGACTGTAATTGTTTTTAAAAAGTAAACTTATAACCAAGAATCACGCCTAAAATCTTTAAATCAGTTGATTTTAGTTAAAGAGATATTATCAATCCAAAAGTCTGGATGTTGATGAGCCACAGTCCTTGACCTACTTCCAGTCATAATTTGAGATTTGTTAGGGTTCAACTTCATGCTCTGTAATTTTCACCATGCACTAATTTTAGCTAGATCTCTATTCAGGGATTCAGCAACCCCAGATCTACATTCAGGAGTTGGAATTGATGCAAAGAGTAGTATCATCTGCATATGGAACAAGCTTGTTTTCTATGCCAAACCACATATGAGTATACAGTATGAAACGTATTAGGCCGAGAACAATATCCTTAAGAAGACCAGAAAATACATTCCCATACTAACTATGGCACCTATCGACAACATACTTTTGCAATCTATTACTTATAAATTCAATAATGATGATAAGATAAGACCAACCTACTCCCAACGTTTTGAGTTTGAAAACAAAAGCCTCGTGATTAACACGTTAATATGCAGCCAATCTTACGAACTTCCTGACCCCAATCAAGGGATTTCTGTACAACATTGGAAATTGTAAGAAGAGCATCAGATGCTCCAAGGCCTTAGTGAAAGTCAAACTGCAAACTATGGAACAGACTATTACCTTCAGCAAAACTTTAGATATGGGAATTATGGAATTTGGGTAGTAGTCAGCAGGGATAAAGATACCACAAGCTTACATTCCTAATGTAGTAACATTACCAATTCTCCATCAAATGCAAAAGGATCCTCTTCTTGCTTACTTGTTAAAATTAACAGACATTATAGGAGCTAAGAAATCAGCAGTGTTTATAAAAAGAAAAAAAAATATCATTTAGCTCTATATCTCATAAGCATCAAGGTCCATCACGAAAATCTTGATTAGTTTGTTTAGCCTCAGGAAAACAGGAATGAAGATGAAGTTCCTATTACCTTACTTATAGTCAAACACATCAGCCAAAAAGGGTTGCCTTTTTCTTTGGAGAGTAAGTGACAGAGCTATCTGGTTTAATTAAAAGAGGAATGTAAAGTCTACAGCAGAATACACATTCAAGGGTAGCTCAGCATTTGTGTTCCTGAGTTGCACCAGAAAGGGTTTCATTTATGTTCAAATTATATTTCTTTTCTGCTGAACCACAATCTCTCTGAGCAACAGCTCTTAGTCAAGTATAATTTTTAGAAATCGAACCGGATCTGTTACCTTTCCAAAGCAGATAGGCTTCCGGTTTCTCCAAATAAGCGCATCTACAATCATCATTGAACCACGGTTTGTCTTTCCCTCGGTATTTTAACACACGAGAATCTATACGTCTTCCAATTATATTTGCCACATTCTCATTTAATAGAAAAGGTTGGAAAGGAAGTGAGGAGATGGAGAGGAATGAAGTCAGAAAAGGAAGAGGAAATTTCATTATACTCATTATTATTTGGAATCATCCACTTAAAGGAAAAATAATCAGTCAAATTATTAACTATATATACCAGGCTATATTTGTCAGCCATCCTGTTATTGTTATTGTAATATCATCTATCACCTGGTAAATGAAATTATGATAATTAATCAGCATGTTACACTCTCTCTCTCTCTCTCTCTCT
>NC_090733.1:130191188-130193688 GCF_036898095.1 Palaemon carinicauda | reverse complement strand
AAAAAGTCCTAAAATGAAAGAATATCAAAAAGTCCTAAAATGAAAGAATATCAAAAAGTCCTAAAATGAAAGAATATCAAAGGTTCCTCAAATTGAATAATATTAATGGGTCCTAAAATGAAAGAATATTAAAGGCTCCTAAAATGAAAAAATATTAAAAAGTCCTAAAATGAAAGAATATCAAAGGGTCCTAAAATTGAATAATATTAATGGGTCCTAAAATGAAAGAATATTAAAGGGTCCTAAAATAAAAGAATATCAAAGGGTCCTAAAATTGAATAATATTAATGGGTCCTAAAATGAAAGAATATTAAAGGGTCCTAAAATGAAAAAATATTAAAAAGTCCTAAAATGAGGGAATATCAAAGGGTCCTAAAATTGAATAATATTAATGGGTCCTAAAGTGAAAGAATATTAAAGGGTCCTAAAATAAAAGAATATCAAAGGGTCCTAAAATTGAATAATATTAATGGGTCCTAAAATGAAAGAATATAAAAGGGTCCTAAAATAGAAGGATATTAACGGGTGCTAAATTAAAAGAACATTAACGGGTTCTAAAATTAAATATTATTAAAGGGTCCTAAAATGAAAAAAATATTAAAGGCCCCTAAAATTAAATAATATTAAAGTGCCTTAAAATCAAAGAATAATAAAGGGTTCTAAAATGAAAGAATATTAAAGGCCCCTAAAAGAAGGCTCCTAAAATTCAAGAATATTAAAGGGTTCTAAAATGAAATAATATTAAAGGTTTCTAAAATGAAATAATATTAAAGGGTAATTCATGAACTGATAATCCAGTAAACTCATTGAGTAAAGTGAATGCATGGATAATAATGACTTACAATTTGTGTGTGTGAGAGAGAGAGAGAGAGAGAGAGAGAGAGAGAGAGAGAGAGAGAGAGAGAGAGAGAGAGAGAGAGAGAGAGAGACTCCTGAATGGCCAATATAAATTTTCTCCTTCATTTCTTGAGCGATATCCGGTGTTGATCAACCATTGACTTCAATTGATCGAATGAGGAAGGAACCTGAAACCTTACAGCTATTACGTCGATGGCAGGAACGGTATTGGATGTGAAAGGGTTGGCGGATAATGTCAATATAGAAGGTGAATGCAAATATATCTTTATATTGCTATATCACTATCTAAATATTGTTACAATTCTTCAAAAATTTTATTTTAACTGCTCATTACTTTTCTTGTAGTTTTCTTATTTCCCTGTTTCCTTTCCTCAATGGGCTATTTTCCATGTTGGAGCCCTTGGACTAATAGCATCCTGCTTTTGTAACAAGGATTGTAGCTTAGCAAGTAATAATAATAATAATAATAATAATAATAATAATAATAATAATAATAATAATAATAAAAATAATAATGTTTCCTTTCCTCACTGGGCTATTTTCCATGTTGGAGCCCTTGGACTAATAGCATCCTGCTTTTGCAACAAGGATTGTAGCTTAGCAAGTAATAATAATAATAATAATAATAATAATAATAATGATAATGATAATGATAATAATAATAATAATAATAATAACAAATGTTTCCTTTCCTCACTGGGCTATTTTCCCTGTTGGAACCCTTGGGCTTATAGCATCCTGCTTTTCCAACTAAGGTTGTAGGTTAGCTAATAATAATAATAATAATAATAATAATAATAATAATAATAATAGATGCAAGTGTAAATCTTTAAAATCTACTTCAAAGCGTTTTCTTTAATATGTAAAAATACTATTCCACTGAAAAAAAAATATGAAATAAAAAGATTTTCACTTTATCAATGTCATTTCATGAGATTTCCCAGCAGTGGAGTTATCGAACAAAAAGAACACTGCAAACTGAAGCTGGTTGCATTATTATTATTATTATTATTATTATTATTATTATTATTATTATCCATTATCATTATTATGATTGTTATTGTCATTAATATTATCATTATCATCATCATCAATATTATTATTATTATTATTATTATTATTATTATTATAATTATTATTATTACTTGCTAAGCTACAACAGTGGTTAGAAAAGCAGGATGCTATAAGCCTAAGGACTCCAACAGGGAAAGTAGCACAGTGAGGAAAGGAAATAAGTAAATAAATAAACTATATAGGCTGTAAGAAGTAATGAATAACAATATAAAATATCTTAAGATCAGTAACAACGTTAACATAGATATGTCCTTTATAAACAATGAAGCGAGAATAGTGTGCCTGAGTGTACCCTCATGCTAGGTAAGGGATAAACAAGAGGGCCACTCAGTAGAGCGCAGACCTAAGCCACGACAGTTTATTTCTCGACCTTGACCTTGAACTCTGACCTAAACATGTATTAATTGGCGGAGTGTTTCATACACGCAAATATGAATCAAGTTTGAAGTCTCTGTAACAACAATGTCAAAACTTATGGCTGATTACGTAAATTGGACATTTTGCTTGACCGTGACCCTGACCTTTGACCTTGAACTTCAAAACTTAATCATTTCCAGCTTTTTACATT
>NC_090733.1:130181188-130186188 GCF_036898095.1 Palaemon carinicauda | reverse complement strand
ATATATACATATATATATATATATATATATATATATATATATACTTATATATGTATATATATACTTATATATATGTATATATATAAATATATATATATAATATATATATATATGTATCTCTCTCTAAATATACAGTATATATATATATATATATATATATATATATATATATATATATATATATACTGTATATGTATATATATATATGTATATATGTATCTCTCTCTATATATACAGTATATATATATATATATATATATATATATATGTATATATATATATATATATATATATATATATATATATATATATATGTATATATATATATGTGTGTATCTCTCTCTCTATATATATACATACATATATATACATATTCATATATATATATATATATATATATATATATATATATGCATACATATTCATATATATATATATATATATATATATATATATATATACTATATGACTGCAAATCGTGTCAATTTATATAAAACTTCCAATTATGTATTCAGGACTAAATACCATATAATAACTCAGACCCAGACTTAAGAGATATTATTTTTATTTTCTTATGCAGGGCAACTTCCAACACCTAACAATTGCAAAGAAACCCATTCTCGACTAGAAAGATTATCCTCTTTCCCATGCCACATAATACTCGGCCAGCCAGCCAGCCATTTATTCAATACATCATTTAGCCTTAATGAGTGAAGGATATTAGAAATCCGATCAAAGATCGTTGTACAGAGTCTATCTAAACCCACTGAGAGGTATTCCAGAATAATTAAATTTCATGAAATTGGGATGCATAGACCACAAATATATATTGAAATGTCTATGGTGTTTCCATGTGGAAGGAGAAAAGATACATTTCATAGATAAATTTATAGGTAGATAAATTGATACATATTACCAAAATAAACCAAGATCTGTGATTATGGGTTTATAACTACCTAGCTATAGAGATAACATTGAGGAGCTATCTTCTGATAAATTAGACATGCTAGTGTTTTCTGACGGTAGATATATTGATATAGTAGTTCCTAAAGTATTTACACTTATGAATAACGGTGCAGTTAAATTACAAGGGTTTTCTGACGCTAGCTAGATTGATTTAGTAATGCTTTAGGTAGTTACATGTATGGATAGATATCGGTGCAGTTAAATTATAAAACTTAAACTTCCATAAACACTTCACAAATAATTTATAACATGAAAGAAATCTTCGAACAGTCATGCTAAGAGGAACATAATCATTATATAATAATATAATCATCAACATATTCAAGAAAAAACGAAGTCACCTGAAAGATTAAGGATGATATTACCGTTAGTGTAAATAATAACGGATTCTGCTGTGGCCTGATTAGTAACGTCTCTATCTGGTGTTTGCCAAACGGGGGTTCGAGTCCCGCTCAGACTCGTAACTTCCTTACCATCCTTATGAGCTAAGGTTGGGGGGTTTGAGGGAGCCTATAGGACTATCTGCCGAGCCATCAGCAGCCACTGCCTGGCCCTCCCTGGTCCTAGCTTGGGTGGAGATAAGGCTTGGGCGCTGATCATATAATATATGTTCAGTCTCTAGGGCATTGTCCTGCTTGCTATAGCAATGTCATTGTCCCTTGCCTCTGCCATTCATGAACGACCTTTAAACCTTTAAAGAGAAGCTTATGGGTCAGTTTCCCACCAAGAAAAATCGAATGGACCCGTGTCAACCCAAGCAGTTGATTACAAAGTATTTAGTGGTTAGTTCATTGTGGGAGTTGCATTAATTAAAGATAGGAGAGGGCATGAGGCCAGCAACTTCACCCCCAAAAGAAATCATCGAGAAGTAAAATATTATCAATGTTTGTAGCCAACCCCTTTGGTGGGAGAACATTCTCGGCTTTAAATTACATTTCATACGTCTGTTTCGCTCTCGCATGCATATATATATATATATATATATATATATATATATATATATATATATATATATACATATATACATATATACATATATATATATATATATATATATATATATATATATATATATATATATATATATGAATTCGTGGTCCTGTGTTCTTACACGCGTGTGTACCTAGAGTGTACCACATAAGTCATCACGCAAGTTTCTTCATTAAACTTGCCCACTTCCAGCACGAATCACAATAAACCAGTTAAATCAACCAATTTGAGAAGTTAATTGAGTTCCATTATCCTCTTAAAGTCAGTCATTCACCTTAAATAAGAGGTCAGATATTTCTTAATATTACCCTGTAGCTAATGTCGCTTTGTGTAAATAGAGCGAAATATCCACTCTGCCAATTTGTTCTATTTTCTGTTGAAATCCCCGGTCTCTTGCAAGATTATTGCAAGGAATTTCCAAGATGATGATCGTTGTTTTATGGGTATTATGCATGACAGCTTCACCCTTGAGTTGATATTTCTTCATACAATTTTCTTATTACATGATTTATTTACTTATTTTTTTTATTTTTTTTTTTTGATGCATAGAGGTTTTTGTATGATGATTCAAGATATCACTGGTGTCATATTATAAGGTCCTTAAAAAAATTATAAGTATATATATATATATATATATATATATATATATATATATACAGTACATATATATATATATATATATATATATATATATATATTGGATCCCCCTCTGGTTACGGCTCACTTATACTTTTCTTACACATATACCGAAGTGTGCCATATATATATATATATATATATATATATATATATATATATATATATATATATATATATACATACATAGTCTATATATATATGATTATATATATAGACATTATATATATATATATATATATATATATATATATATATATAAACACACAGACACATGTATACAAATGTATATGTATGGGTGTATTTATATGTATACATAAACATATCCATGTGTGTACGGATATATAAATATATATTTATTATTATACATACATACATGCACACATAAACAAAAAGGTTACTGTGACATACATTCTTTAACTGCTGAATAATAGATCCGACCTTCAGATGAGAACTTTCAAACTAAAAGGCTTATCTGCAGAGCGTCAAAAAACACTTTCCCCTTACAATTACTCTAGTAGTGTTCTTTTGTTGTTGTTTGGTGAACCATTATGCCGATGGTGATCCAAAGATTTGCCATATTTCAGTTGAAAAAAAAAATCTTTAATGAAGTTTCAAAATCTCCTAGTGGAATTATAGCCTCCTAAAGAGAAAAAGACACACTTGTTCAAACATTATTATCATTATTATTATTATTATTATTATTATTACTTACTAAGCTACAACCCCTAGATGGAAAAGCAGGATGCTATACACCCAGGGTCTCCAACAGGGAAAATAGCCCAGTGAGGAGGGTAATAGAGGAAAAATAATATACTTTATGAACAGAAGCAACAGTTAAATAAATACTTCCTATATAAACTATAAAAACTTTAACAAGATGAAGTGAAATAAGATAAATTAGTGTGCCCGAATGTTATGATAACATCCCTCTCTTCATACGTCAATAAACGCTTTATAGCCATTATATCACTCAGTAGATTAACCTTGTATATAATGTGGTCATAACCCCTATAGTCCATTACTGAAAAATAAAGGACACAGGAGTGATATGAACGAATTTGTTATTCATTGAGCAGAATATTCCATTCCATCAGTTCAATAATAAAACATTCCCTGGATAATACAAATGTTATCAATAAATCACGCGGTAAAAAGGCATCATTCTCTGCGCATACCATATAGGGCAATGATCCTTGAATAAAATGAAATATGATTCCCACACCCAGCAGAATGATTGATGGGTATTTAGCAGATGATCAATTCTTTCTCCTTTCACTTCTATGAAGAATTGATGACATATAATCAATCAATCAATCTCTCTCTCTCTCTCTCTCTCTCTCTCTCTCTCTCTCTCTCTCTCTCTCTCTCTCTCTTTGTTCATCATATCTCGCCAAAATGTTTTAAATATTTTAGCATTTATAATTTATATCTATGCAAAACAAATAACGTACACACCGAGTATACGAGCATTATTTACCTAAAAATCTCTCTCTCTCTCTCTCTCTCTCTCTCTCTCTCTCTCTCTCTCTCTCTCTCACACACACACACACACACACATATATATATATATATATATATATATATATATATATATATATATATATATATATATTAAAACATTTAACTATATATATAGGTTATCATCCTTTTCGAATCCCAATAGAAAAATTATATAAAAAGCCAAGCATTAATATAATCATGAAGAAACTGGGGAAATTATATAAAATGATAAACATAGAAACACTCCAAGAGAAAATCTAAAAAAAAAAAAGGGGCAAATGAAATATGCATCAGAATCCCACCAAGTGAAGAAGTCGCTATCACGTCCAAGAAGAATTTCAAGGACTTTAGAGCAAAGTCGGCCGAGTTTGGTTGGTCGTGCTGCCTCTGGTCTTTTAAGGCCCAAGACACTTCAAAACTGAAATGGTACCGTTAGGCCATCGTTGATCTGTCAGGGAGAAATGTGACCTGGGTCAGGTCAATCTGATTTAACTGTTTTTGTCTCAATGAAATAGGGTAGAGGTATTGTCACTGATATATTTCAAGACACTTTCAAAGTGAAATGGTAACGTTAGATCGTCGTTGATCTGTCAGGGAGAAATATGACCTGGGTCAGGTCAATCTGATTAAATAGTCTTTATCTCGATGAGTTAGGGTACAGGCATTGTTACCGATATATTTCAAGACACTGTCAAAGTGAAATGGTAACTTTAGACCCTCGGAGATCTCGACAAGCTTCTAGAATTGTAAAAGTTTTGAGCGGAATAAAAACCACCAAATGGAATATTTACATATTTCCTGCTTGCATAAAATTGTGGAATGAACAGGATACACAAGTACGAATTTACGCTGTCGTGATCACGGAATTCATAAGACTGGCGAATGGATATCAACACCAATTCTAA
>NC_090733.1:130168688-130176188 GCF_036898095.1 Palaemon carinicauda | reverse complement strand
GACAGTACCACATGCTAATTTTTACAGTACCTTGCATGTAACTTTAATCTTAATTTTTTAACAATAGTTAGTTTTAATAATCCTTTCCGTATGGACCTTGTGATATTAAATCAACATTAAAAATCCGTTACCAAGTATAAGTAAATGAGTATTTTAACGAATCTCTATTTAGTAATTAAAAAAAATAACTGGAAAACATTTTAATAGACTCAACAGTACCTGGAATTAATTTCCCAGGATTATGAAAAGGATATTCACAAAAAAAAAAAAAAAAAAAAAAAAAAAAAAAAAAAAAAAAAAAAAACTGATTGAAATCCACGGTGTATGAAATAAAGAGAAGGGGAATCAATGGAGGCAGATATTTCTGCTACAGAATAGAGATTGCGTATTGTAGTCGATATAGCAATTGGAGCTCAATCTGAGTTTCCCATTCACTGCATTGTCAGCCAATAAACTCACTTTGCAATGGTAGTTCATACGATAAAATTCTGTTTTATTTTTTTTTCCTTTTTTCTAACCTTTTTGGTTTTCGACTTGGTTTATTTATTTTTTTTTTTTTGGGGGGGGGAAGGTTCTGACCAATTCTTGTTTTTTTCTTCGACTTGAGTAATGGTTTTGTGAGATATGTTGATGATTAGTTATTCAATTGATGAGTTTAACTGACATATGTGCTGTATTATATATGCACAGTATATATATATATAGTATATATATATGTGTGTGTGTGTGTGTGTGTGTGCTTGTAATGTATACATATGCATATGCATGTATACACACATATAATATATATATATATATATAACTATATAAAGGATGAAAATATAATCGGATAGAAGTATTAAAGTGCAGAGATAAAAAGAAATAATAATTAAGAATGTGTAAGAATTTAAGAATTTCAAGGTTTCTTTCAATTGGTCTTAATCCACTAACACGTTAATATCTTAAAACTTGGTTCTCCAAACCCGTAACTTGCAAAATTATGGAATCTTTGTGCTAAAAAAGCCTCATTTTAATTATTAGAAGCATAGTGTTTAAGAGTTTTTATTTTTTTTTTTAAACTTGGATCATCAAACCCGTAACTTGCTAAAATATGGAAGTTTTGTGCTATAAGGCACATTCGAATTATTGGAAACAGTAATTTATTTACTAAAGAGTGTTTTATGTTTTCCAGTCAATAAGAGTTTTTGTTTCCAATCAATAAATTTTAAATAAATTGCTGTAGATTGAATTCATCATCTCCTCCTACGCCTCTTGACGCAAAGGGCCTAGGTTAGATTTCGCCAGTCGTCTCTATCTTTAGCTTTTAATTCAATACTTCTCCATTCATTGAATGATACCTATTAGAATACAGGTAGTATCATGAAACTTAAGAATTATATTTCAGTGGTCTACATGATAGTGATAATAGCTAGTGTATCCCTTTAAAAAGAGCCTGGCAACATTAGTGCGTTCTAAGGTTCTTAATTAATGGGAATTTCACGCAACTCCTGTTTTGCACAGCAACTTCACTTCAAAGTGAAGAGAGAAAGAGAGAGAGAGAGAGAGAGAGGAGAGAGAGAGAGAGTTTCTTACTATTTAGATATACGCAACACCTATTTTGCACTGCAACTTCCCTTCAAGTTGGAGAGAGAGAGAGAGAGAGAGAGAGAGAGAGAGAGAGAGAGAGAGAGAGAGAGAGTTCTTACTATTTAGATATACGCAACACCTATTTTGCACTGCAACTTCCCTTCAAGTTGGAGAGAGAGAGAGAGAGAGAGAGAGAGAGAGAGAGAGAGATTCTTACTATTTAGATATACGCAACACCTATTTTGCACTGCAACTTCCCTTCAAGTTGGGGGGAGAGAGAGAGAGAGAGAGAGAGAGAGAGAGAGAGAGATTCTTACTATTTAGATATACGCAACACCTATTTTGCACTGAAACTTCCCTTCAAGTTGGGGGGAGAGAGAGAGAGAGAGAGAGAGAGAGAGAGAGAGAGAGATTATTACTATTTAGATATACGCAACACCTATTTTGCACTGAAACTTCCCTTCAAGTTGGGGGAGAGAGAGAGAGAGAGAGAGAGAGAGAGAGAGAGATTCTTACTATTTAGATATACGCAACACCTATTTTGCACTGAAACTTCCCTTCAAGTTGGGGGAGAGAGAGAGAGAGAGAGAGAGAGAGAGAGAGATTCTTACTATTTAGATATACGCAACACCTATTTTGCACTGAAACTTCCCTTCAAGTTGGGGAGAGAGAGAGAGAGAGAGAGAGAGAGAGAGGGTTTCATACTATTTAGATATACGCAACACCTATTTTGCACTGCAACTTCCCTTCAAGTTGGAGAGAGAGAGAGAGAGAGAGAGAGAGAGAGAGAGGGGGGGGGAGGGGTTTCTCACTATTGAGATAAATGTTTCATCCCAGGAAATATTCTACATCTGATCATTAAACGTTTTTATTTATAAAATTCTATACCATACCTTTTTGTTACATGCAGTTCTTAGGTAAGCAGTTCTTACAAAGGAAATGTTGTTTTTACCATGTAAAAACGTTCCATCAAAAAACGAAGATACTCGACCTACATTCTCCGAGCACGGAGAACCAAAAGCAAGTGTTGTTGTGGAGAATATCCAATAGTTATTTACAAATAAATCCAACAATTGGAACGGTGTAATCCTAATTGCACCACGGGGATTTGGTGTCAAAGTGTGAAATCCTGTTAATCCAGTCTCAATTTCCATGCACAATTCAGAGCTTCAAATGATTGCCCTTTTTATATTCATAGCAAGACTGCTGACTGCTGCCATTCTATTCACTGTTAACTAAATTTTTCACTGTTGGTTAATATTGACTTGTCCAGAGAGTCTAGTATTGCCTATTGATTTTTCATTTTCAATAAAAGCTCACCCAATCTTCACTGTTATTTAAGAGCTATATATATCTTAGAAGCTCTATCCTCATACGAGCGAGCCATGTGTCCTGCCCATTGGAGTCTTCTTGACCTAATTGGCACAACTAATTACATCACATATATTTTTTTCATAATGAAAATTAATGGCATAGTATGGCTTCTAGGAACCAAACGTCAACAAAATTTGTCTGGGGAAAAAAAAAATCCATTATCTCTTTACAGCATCACAAACTTTCCATATAAATTTTGCATCCCCGGAAGTTATGATGTAAGCGCCCTCACAACTTAGCGACACAACATCTTTAAGAGGGGTAGGGGGGGGGGTTGAAGTGTTATGCGTGTGTGTGTGTGTGTGTGTGTGTGTATGAACAGTGATATAAAAATTTCCTCTGAACGACAAATCAACGTGGATATTCTATCTCATTTATTTTCCCGACATATAAGGTTGTGGTCAAAATTGTATTAACTCTCGGTAGTTAATAAAAAAAATAATTAAATAAAATTCAAAAATTCTATTACAAGGATCAACCTACAGTCGACTGTCTCCTCTATTTTATTGAAGATATTGTAAACAATAAATACAGCATTCTTTATGAATAGGTAAAATGACAACATGTCAGGAAAGGCAATTGGCACGATAAATATTAATTGGAAGCTCGGTTACCAATATGATGAATACGTAATCAATTTCTTCGACATCATTTTTCAATGGTTGGAAATGAATTCATACATTGCGAAATCTGCTTCTGAAGCGAAATCCGTTGATTAAATGCCAATATAAATGGTTCGGGTTTTGCTCCGTCGCAGTGAAATTAATGAAATGGAAGAAATTGAACGCCAATTCTCCTGACCGATGACACTACCATTAATGCCTACTGAGGTCATCAGAATGTGTTGTTGATACAGGTTTTGATGAATATAATACTTAATTGCATTTATTGTTATAATATTATAAAAAAAACTTTCATGGGAATCCGCTCAAATAATCCCACACAGCAATTTAATTAACATAAATCTATAATCAGGAATACAGGAACAAATAAACAAGGCTGAATAGAATGAATAACATAACCGAATCAATTGCAAAGGGGTATAACAGGCAGTTGCGTATTTTAGCTGGGCAAACCCTAAATCATTTTCAGGATTTGGTATTGTTTATAAGATAGCATATTGTGTATACAATAGTATAAATACATCAAATTTGATGCTATATGTTACGTATTACATTGCGTAAGGTACGAAAGATTCTGTTTTATGCATAAGATTGAGCTGCGTATAAGACAACAAAAGTGTGATTAAGATTTCGAACTGTAACAAAAGTTCTGCATAAGATTGTCTATTCAGGTCTTCCCAGACTATTACAGTCTGCACGTAGTACTGAGTATGCAGGTACGCACTTCATACGTCATTCTTCTCTCAAGGGGTTAACTACTGCACTCTAATTTCAGTGGCTACTTTCCTCTTGGTAAGGGTAGAAGAGACTCTTCAGCTATGGTAAGGAGCTCTTCTAGGAGGACACTCCAAAATCAAACCATTGTTCTCTAGTCTTGGGTAGTGCCATAGCATCTGTACCATGGTATTCCACTGTCTTGGGTTAGAGTTCTCTTGCTTGAGGGTACACTCGGGCACACTGTTGTATCTAGTTTCTCTTCCTCTTGTTTTGTTATGGTTCTTAAAGTTTATATAGGAAATATTCATTTTAATGTTGTTACCATTCTTAAAATATTTTATTTTTCCTTATTTCCTTTCCTCACTGGGCTATTTTCCCTGTTGGAGCCCCTGGGCTTATAGCATCCTGCTTTTCCAACTAGGGTTGTAGCTTAGCATTTGATGATAATAATAATAATAATAATAATAATAATAATAATAATAATAATAAGGCTTAATACTACACAGTATTCTATAAGTTTTATTCCAGCTGTGACAAGATTGTGGAATGATCTTCCTAAGCAGGCAGATGAATCTATGGAACTTCAGAAAATCAAACTTAATGTTTTTATGTCAAATAGGTTGACATAAATCTCACTTCATCAGTAACGTTGTTACTTACAATATTTTACAATTTTAATTCATTAGTTCTCATATATAGTTATTTATTTATTTCCATTCCTCAATGGGATACATTTTGGGTTTATAGCATCCTGCTTTTCCAACTAGGGTTGTAGATAATAATAATAATAATAATAATAATAATAATAATAATAATAATAATAATAATAATAATAACAACAACACCAATAATAATAATAATAATAATAATAATAATGATAATGATAATGATAATGATAATGATAATAATAATAATAATAATAAGAACAACAACACCAATAATAATGAAAATAATAATAATAATAATAATAATAATAATAATAATAATAATAATAACATAAACAGGTTAGTCAGCGCCTGCTTTTCTCCATTAATGATCAAAATTTTGCATTCTCTTTCAAATTCTGTTTTTATGACTGTTAAAAAATATCCTTCATACATTAAAAGTCTATTTTAAAGGATAATCAGCCTTTAATACTTTTCATTGATGTTCTATTATTCAAATTTGGGTTATAAAAGTACATAATGACTGACTGTAACTTCAGCCAGGCATACTTTGAATAAAAAATATGTAATATTGTATAGTTCCCTGCAAATGTTTCGATTTGCATCATGCACATAATATATATATATATATATATATATATATATATATATACATATACATATATATGTATATATATATATATATATATATATATATATATATATATGTGTGTGTGTGTGTGTATGTATATAGCCTAACTTCCGTAGTAGTTGACGTAAAACTACAGGTTCCAGTTAATGACCTAAATTAGGTTACAACCGTTTTACCTTTTGTTATCGATTCATATCTTTTTTTTTTTTATCTCTTTTCTTACTTGTATATCATTCGCCCATCGAATATGCGTGTATATATATACACATGAAAAAGCTTGGTGGTACCCTATGCCTTTTTATTTTATCGTGGTATTTGTTTCTATGTTTAAATAGGAATTGTCCTGTATTGTCCAAACAATCAAAATTCACCAATAATCAATAAACCAAAACACGGGGTGAAAATCAATCCATCGACTAACCGTTTTAATTACCGCGAGTAAATGGAGGCGGGAAAGAAAAACTCGTAAAAATGCGTAACAAAACAAATAAAAAGATTAGATAAGGCTACAAATATTATGAAGAAAATTAAAAGAAAGGCTAATTATAAACGACTACACGTATGAAAACACAGGAGATTAGACTGACGAAGAGAGAACCCCCTAAAACAGCTATAATTCATGGAAATTGCCCCTCCTTCCCCAAGGCCAAAAACTCTCCCCATCTTTCTCCCTCCTCAACCCCAACCCCTTTCTACAGACTTCACACACCCCTAGGCCCATCCCTCATCCAAACGCTGGACCCAAAAATTCCAGCGTAAAACCTGGAATTCGGTGCATCCCCCAAAAAAGACGGAAATGACTCGAATGGATCTTTATTACTTAATGGCAGTGGCATTCTGGGCAAATAGAGTTGATGCAGGACATCTTTCCATTTTGGGAAGAATGAGAAAAAAAATTGGAGGCCATTTTTACAGTTTACTTTTTCTCTCTTATTTTTATATATGTGGTTGTAGGTAGAAGAATAGGAAAATTTGAGGGAAATAGTTCCTACATTTCAGAATGTGTTGTTGGAGGAATGATAGGTATTAGTTTTATTCATTTTATATATATATATATATATATATATATATATATATATATATAATAAAAATATATACATAAATATATATATACATATATTATTATTATTATTATTACTAGCCATGCTACAACCCTAGTTGGAAAAGCAAGATGCCATAAGCCCAAAAGCTCCAATAAGGAAAAACAGCCCAGTGAGGAAAGGAAATAAGGAAATGAATAAATGATGAGAATAAATTAACAAAATATTATTCTAAAAACAGTAACAGCGTCAAAACAGATATGTCCTATATAAACTATTAACAACGTCACAACCAGATATATCATATATAAACAATAAAAAGACTCATGTCAGCCTGGTCAACATAAAATCCTTTGCTCCAACTTTAAACTTTTGAAGTTCTACTGATTCAACTACCTGATTAGGAAGATCATTCCACAACTAGGTAACAGCTGGAATAAAACTTCTAGAATACTGTGTAGTATTGAGCCTCATGATGGAGAAGGCCTGGCTATTAGAATTAACTGCCTGCCTAAGTAGTTGTTGTTGAGCAATAACTTAACAACACCATATAACACACACACACACACACACATATATATATATATATATATATGTGTGTGTGTGTGTGTGTGTGTGTGAAAATCACAACAATAAGGAAAATGATAATGATATATCAATATGATGATGTTCTTTCCATACAGTGCACTATCGTATATGACATCTCTTCCCAGAATACTATTACTATTACTAGCCAAACTACAATCCCAAGGAAAAATAGCCCAGTGAGGAAAGGAAGCAAATAAACTACAAGAGAAGCAATGAACAACCAATATAAAATATTTTAAGAACAGCCTTAACATTAAAATAGACCTTGCATATATAAACTATGGAGGTTTAAAGGT
>NC_090733.1:130158688-130161188 GCF_036898095.1 Palaemon carinicauda | reverse complement strand
TGACACTTCAATAAAACGAAACATGATTTGTAAATCAGCTTATGTGATTAATAAATATTTTCAAGAGAATAAATATCTGTCTTCCATTTGTTTAAGAGGATAAATATCTTGCTTCCATTTGCTTAAGAGAATAAATATCTGTCTTCCATTTGCTTAAGAATAAATATCTGTCTTCCATTTGCTTAAGAGAATAAATATCTTGCTTCCATTTGCTTAAGAGAATAAATATCTTGCTTCCATTTGCTTAAGAGAATAAATATCTTGCTTCCATTTGCTTAAGAGAATAAATATCTTGCTTCCATTTGCTTAAGAGAATAAATATCTTGCTTCCATTTGCTTAAGAGAATAAATATCTTGCTTCCATTTGCTTAAGAGAATAAATATCTTGCTTCCATTTGCTTAAGAGAATAAATATCTTGCTTCCATTTGCTTAAGAGAATAAATATCTGTCTTCCATTTGCTTAAGAGAATAAATATCTGTCTTCCATTTGCTTAAGAGAATAAATATCTTGCTTCCATTTGCTTAAGAGAATAAATATCTGTCTTCCATTTGCTTAAGAGAATAAATATCTTGCTTCCATTTGCTTAAGAGAATAAATATCTTGCTTCCATTTTCTTAAGAGAATAAATATCTTGCTTCCATTTGCTTAAGAGAATAAATATCTTGCTTCCATTTGCTTAAGAGAATAAATATCTTGCTTCCATTTGCTTAAGAGAATAAATATCTTGCTTCCATTTGCTTAAGAGAATAAATATCTTGCTTCCATTTTCTTAAGAGAATAAATATCTTGCTTCCATTTGCTTAAGAGAATAAATATCTTGCTTCCATTTGCTTAAGAGAATAAATATCTTGCTTCCATTTGCTTAAGAGAATAAATATCTGTCTTCCATTTGCTTAAGAGAATAAATATCTGTCTTCCATTTGCTTAAGAGAATAAATATCTTGCTTCCATTTGCTTAAGAGAATAAATATCTGTCTTCCATTTGCTTAAGAGAATAAATATCTTGCTTCCATTTGCTTAAGAGAATAAATATCTTGCTTCCATTTGCTTAAGAGAATAAATATCTTGCTTCCATTTGCTTAAGAGAATAAATATCTTGCTTCCATTTGCTTAAGAGAATAAATATCTTGCTTCCATTTGCTTAAGAGAATAAATATCTTGCTTCCATTTGCTTAAGAGAATAAATATCTGTCTTCCATTTGCTTAAGAGAATAAATATCTGTCTTCCATTTGCTTAAGAGAATAAATATCTTGCTTCCATTTGCTTTTCATGTTACTTGCTGCATGTGTACATATGATGAAAATCTCTCCTTATATTTCTATTTCCTTCAGGGGTAAAACAAGTTTGCTTGTTTAGTTAGAATGCTTGGACCAGTACATCGTTAGGCAGGCAACATTACCCTTCATATTGGGTGGAAGGTGTATATATGTATGTTGTAAGTGCGTGTGTAAGACAAGTCATTTCACATAACCAGGGTCAGTTATAGAAAAAAGGTAAAAATTAACCGCTGGCACATTCTTTTTTTAACTGCATATTAAGTATGATTGTTGTTCTTTTCCCTTTTGGAAAACAGTATAATGCTGTAAGGTATAGGATTCAAGGTATATTTATTTTCAAATTGCCTTAAATAATGACTGCTAAACGACAAAAATATTTGCGCATTGTTATTCTTCCCAAGTCTCCTATCTTTTCCTGAATATTTACTCTCTCTCTCTCTCTCTCTCTCTCTCTCTCTCTCTCTCTCTCTCTCTCTCCTCTCTCTCTCTCTCTCTCTCTCTGTGCTAGATGAATATTTGAAACAGTGCTCCACTGCCTTCTTATGTCAAGTGGCTGGCGATGATTGACTATTAAAAATCCAGATGCATTTCATGATCTCCATTGCCCTTCAACATGTTATGAGATTCTTCAAATTTCCCAAGTTTAAAAAAAAAATGAATGATTTATGTACACGAGTCCATCACTCAAGGAAAACAATTTTACGTTTGATTTTACTTTAAAAACATTCTTTAACATTTCCAATATATTTGCCTTCCCTGTCGTGCTTTGTTACGTGACGTTTATTCTTCCTAGTTAAGAAATTCTTGAGAAATTCTTGACTAAAAAATCTTTATTTATACACATGCCTTCATCATGCAACGGAAAGCAGTCATGTCTAAAGTTCAATAAGAAAAAAATCTCATGTTTATGATCATGAAAAATTATATTGATTAACTACCTGATAAAAAGGTAGGGAAACGATTTCAAGAATCAAAATGAAGTATAAACTTTTTTTTTCTAAAGACTTGATGCATTCCATATATCATGATCTTCAGAAACAAGAATGTTATTTATCATCGCATGTCACCAGCTAATTTACTTTCAATTCCTTAATTTCTAAGCAGAAAGTCTAATATGATTATTTGTCTTTATTGATAAATATTATCATATATAGAAAGGAACTTTCTTTCATGATAGGAATGTTTTATTATATAAAGGAAAAAATAAATTCCGATATCTA
>NC_090733.1:130150590-130155688 GCF_036898095.1 Palaemon carinicauda | reverse complement strand
CATTAATGATCAAAATTTTGCATTCTTTTTCAAATTATGTTTTTATGACTATTAAAAAATATCCTTCATACATTAAAAGTCTACTTTAAAGGATAATCAGCCTTTAATATTTTTCATTGATGTTCTATTATTCAAATTTGGGCTATAAAAGTACATAATGACTGACTGTAACTTCAGCCAGGCATACTTTGAATAAAAAATACGTAATATTGTATAGTTCCCTGCAAACGTTTCGATTTGCATCGTGCGCATGACATATATATATATATATATATATATATATATATATATATATATATATATATATATATATATATATGTGTGTGTGTGTGTGTGTGTGTGTATGTATATAGCCTAACTTCCGTAGTAGTTGACGTAAAACTACAGGTTCCAGTTAATGACTTAAATTAGGTTACAACCGTTTTACCTTTTGATATCTATTCATTTTTTTTTTTTTTACCTCTTTTCTTTCTTGTATATCATTCCCACATCGAATATGCGTGTATATACGCATGAAAAGGCTTGGTGCTACCTTATGCCTTTTTATTTTATCGTGGTATTTGTTTATATGTTTATATAGGAATTGTCCTGTATTGTTCAAACAATCAAAATTCACCAATATTCAGTAAACCAAAACACGGGATGAAAATCAATCCATCGACTGACCCTTTTAATTATCGCGAATAAATGTAGTCGGAGAGGAAAAACTAGTAAAAATGCGTAACAAAACAAAAAAAAAATTAGATTAAGGCTACAAATATTATGAAGAAAATTAAAAGAAAGGCTAATTATAAACGACTACACGTATGAAAACACAGGAGATTAGACTGACGAAGAGAGAACCCCCTAAAACAGCTATAATTCATGGAAATTCCCCCTCCTACCCCAAGGCCCAAAACTCTCCCCCTCTTTCTCCCTTCTCAACCCCAACCCCTTTCTACAGACTTCACACACCCCTAGGCCCATCCCTCATCCAAACGCTGGACCCAAAATTCCAGCGTAAAACCTGGAATTCCGTGCATCCCCCAAAAAAGACGGAAATGACTCGAATGGATCTTTATTACTTAATGGCAGTGGCATTCTGGGCAAATAGAGTTGATGCAGGACATCTTTCCATTTTGGGAAGAATGAGAGAAAAAAATTGGAGGCCATTTTTACAGTTTACTTTTTTCTCTCTTATTTTTATATATGTGGTTGTAGGTAGAAGAATAGGAAAATTTGAGGGAAATAGTTCATACATTTCAGAATGTGTTGTTGGAGGAATGATAGGTATTAGTTTTATTCATTTTATATATATACATATACATATAATATATATATAATATATATAAATATAAATATAAAATATATATATATATATATATATATATATTATTATTATTATTATTATTATTATTATTATTACTAGCCATGCTACAACCCTAGTTGGAAAAGCAAGATGCTATAAGCCCAAGAGCTCCATTAGGGAAAAACAGCCCAGTGAGGAAAGGAAATAAGGAAATAAATAAATTATGAGAATAAATTAACAAAATATTATTCTAAAAACAGTAACAGCGTCAAAACAGATATGTCCTATACAAACTATTAACAACGTCACAACCAGATATATCATACATAAACAATAAAAAGACTCATGTCAGCCTGGTCAACATAAAATCCTTTGCTCCAACTTTAAACTTTTGAAGTTCTACTGATTCAACTACCCGATTAGGAAGATCATTCCACAACTAGGTAACAGCTGGAATAAAACTTCTAGAATACTGTGTAGTATTGAGCCTCATGATGGAGAAGGCCTGGCTATTAGAATTAACTGCCTGCCTAAGTAGTTGTTGTTGAGCAATAACTTAACAACACCATATAACATATATATATATATATATATATATATATATATATATATATATATATATATATATTTATATTTATATATATATATATATAATATATATATACTATATATATATATAATATATATATATATATTTATATATATATATATATATATATATATATATATATATATATATGTGTGTGTGTGTGTGTGTGTGTGTGTGTGTGTGTGAAAATCACAAAAATAAGGAAAATGTTAATGTAATATCAATATGATGATGTCTTTCCATACAGTGCACTATCGTATATGACATCTCTTCCCAGAATACTATTACTATTACTAGCCAAACTACAATCCCAAGGAAAAATAGCCCAGTGAGGAAAGGAAGCAAATAAACTACAAGAGAAGCAATGAACAACCAATATAAAATATTTTAAGAACAGCCTTAGCATTAAAAATATACCTTGCATATATAAACTATGGAGGTTTAAAGGTTTAAAGGTCGTTCATGAATGGCAGAGGCAAGGGACAGTGCCATTGCCCTAGCGATCAGGACAATGCCCAAGAGACTGACCATCTATTATATGATCAGCGCCCAAGCCTCCTCTCCACCCAAGCTAGGACCAGGGAGGGCCAGGCAGTGGCTGCTGATGACTCGGCAGATAGACCTATAGGCTCCCCAAAACCCTCCAACCTTAAATCACAAGGATGGTAAGGTTGCAGACACTAATGGCACTAACGAGTCTGAGCGAGACTCGAACCCCCGACTGGCAAACAAACACCTGGCAGAGACGTTACCAATCAGGTCACAGCAACCCTAGGTGTCAATCAATCAACGTTGGCAGAGAAACTGTATATAAAAACGTGACGATAACTTGGCAGGTTCAACATCCCTCGTTTTCCGAACACAATCCGATCTCGACGAGGTAGGTGTCGTTGGTGGGAGGTACTCAGGACCCATTCAAGCGAATAAACGGAATCCGATTATGGAATGATGGTGATTGCTCTAAAGACAAACAAACCTAATACCTTCAAAGGACAGCCAAGGCTCATTCCATCAATTCCAACTGGTGTTTCCCTGGACTGCCTTAAAAGTGCGTAGTCTCTTTTATCAATATTCCACGCGAAGCCAAGAATGTTGACTGACAAATATTAGTCGAGGTAGTGACAATTGTAAAGAGGATTTTCATACTAAGCGTGTATGGATGTGGAGAAGCTATTTTGAGATTGATATCACTTTCATATCAAACGATTTATAGAGGAATTTCTGTCTCTTTTTTACTTTGAAGATTTCCTTTCACCTCAACTCAACAACAGGAAAATCAGACATTCGTTTTTCGTACACCTTAAACCTTTCGGCATTTCAAGAATCTACCTCAAAACTTTTCTAAAACAGAATCATTCACTCATAATATTTAGCTTTGCATATACAATGTCCTAAGCCATGTAGGTCTGGGTCTTCCAACTCTTCTAGACGACTGGCGAAATCTAACTGAGGTCCTCTGCGTCAATAGGCGTAGGAGGAGATGATGATGATGATGCATACCCAATGTGTAAATTTCAGAGCAACTAAGTTACTAAGAGATTCATCTTCTTTATTCCATAGTTCCAAAAGTGTGGAATATTTTTCTTTCAAAAAGCTAATTTTGGTGATGTCGAAAGTTGCGACCCCTTGAAATCCTCCCGTATTGACGGCCGATATCTGAAAGTCATATTCTTCCAAGATATTCAAAACTTGGTTGAAAAGTACCACTATATCAGGGTGAACCTCTGGAAGGATTTAAAAGCACTTAAAGTACAATTTCTCGAACTAGGCAGATACGATCTTTATTCATTTTTCCACTTTACTAAAGTATGCCTTAAATGATTAAGCTTTCTTCTCGATATTTCTTTTCCTTGGTTCTTCATAACATAGGTTCAAATAAATTATTACACAAACACACACACACACACATACATATATATATATACATATATATATATATATATATATATATATATATATATATATATATATATATATATATATATGTAGACAGGTATATGCTGTATACACTAAGAGTAAGCGACCTGCAAAAAATGACGGCAAAATATTTAGTTAGATATACACACACATGCAACTCCCTCTCACCCAGGAATGACTACTCCTCGTCCCTACCGGAGGGATAGGGAGAGACCGAATAGTTATATGTCTAGCAATGCCACTGAGCGTGACCGTATACACACGACGAACACACAAACACACACACACACACACACATATATATATATATATATATATATATATATATATATATATATATATATATATATATATCCAAACACTTGCTTTTTGTTACATAGGAGAGTTGCATTACGTGTGCGTGGGTGTGTGATTACGTAATTAAATGCGTATGTCTCAGTAATTATTGTTAAGAGTAGCAGTAACCACCATTTGACAAAAATTTCTTCACAAATGCCAGAAATCCTTCAATCCATCATGGAATCCGATGCATCAACCTTTATGCAAACACTAAGCTCTAATGATCCTTATATAAAGTGTTGATATATGATTTCTAACCATCGTGAGAGAGAGAGCAAGTGATCGTTGCTACGAGAATCTGCCTTTAGACGATGTATTCTTCCTTTACTGTGTTCGTCTGTTGTTCTTCTATTCAAGTTTTTGCAAATACTTTTTGTCTCTTTTTGTGCTTTTCTTTAGACCTCTTTTTATTACTTTTCTTCTTTATAGAAAACACAAATGCATATATATATATATACATATATATATATATATATATATATATATATATATATATATATCTATATTCATATATATATATAAATATATATAAATATAAATATATATATATATATATATAAATATATATATAAATATATATATATATATATATATATATATATACAAATATAAATATATATATATACAAATATAAATATATATCTAAATATATATACTGTATATATATAAACACACACACACACACACACACACACACACATATATATATATATATATATATATATATATATATATATATATATATATATATATATATATAAAGCCACAATCAGTTTATTTTTTATACTTGATTCATTCTACCTCGGTACAAAATACCCGAATGGAAAGATTTCTTCGATTCAGAGAGATAGATTGAAAGCACGGTCCGAGTGTTGGGACTTAGCTTGAAAAAGAATCTCTCTTTGGGTGTTTATTCCCAAGGCCCAGTGAATTCGTATTCAATCAAGAGAGACCTAATTTAGTAC
>NC_090733.1:130143090-130145590 GCF_036898095.1 Palaemon carinicauda | reverse complement strand
GAATAAATATCTGTCTTCCATTTGCGTAAGAGAATAAATATCTGTCTTCCATTTGCTTAAGAGAATAAATATCTGGCTTCCATTTGCTTAAGAGAATAAATACCTGTCTTCCATTTGCTTAATAGAATAAATATCTGTCTTCCATTTGCTTAAGAGAATAAATATCAGTCTTCCATTTGCTTAAGAGAATAAATATCTGTCTTCCATTTGCTTAAGAGAATAAATATTTTGCTTCCATTTGCTTAAGAGAATAAATATCTGTCTTCCATTTGCTTCAGAGAATAAATATCTGTCTTCCATTTGCTTAAGAGAATAAATATCTTGCTTCCATTTGCTTAAGAGAATAAATATCTGTCTTCCATTTGCTTAAGAGAATAAATATCTTGCTTCCATTTGCTTAAGAGAATAAATATCTGTCTTCCATTTGCTTAAGAGAATAAATATCTTGCTTCCATTTGCTTAAGAGAATAAATATCTTGCTTCCATTTTCTTAAGAGAATAAATATCTTGCTTCCATTTGCTTAAGAGAATAAATATCTTGCTTCCATTTGCTTAAGAGAATAAATATCATGCTTCCATTTGCTTAAGAGAATAAATATCTTGCTTCCATTTGCTTAAGAGAATAAATATCTTGCTTCCATTTGCTTTTCATGTTACTTGCTGCATTTGTACATATGATGAAAATCCCATATTTTTCTATTTCCTTCAGGGGTAAAACAAGTTTGCTTGTTTAGTTAGAATGCTTGGACCACTACATCGTTAGGCAGGCAACATTACCCTTCATACTGGGTGGAAGGTGTATATATATGTGTGTTGTATGTGCGTGTGTAAGAAAAGTCATTTCACATAACCAGGGTCAGTTCTAGAGAAAAGGTAAAAATTAACCGCTGGCACATTCTTTTTTTAACTGCATATTAAGTATGATTGTTGTTCTTTTCCCTTTTGGAAAACAGTATAATGCTGTAAAGTATAGGATTCAAGGTATATTTATTTTCAAATTGCCTTAAATAATGACTGCTAAACGACAAAAATATTGGCGCATTATTATTCTTCCCAAGTCTCCTATCTTTTCCTAGTTGAATATTTGCTCTCTCTCTCTCTCTCTCTCTCTCTCTCTCTCTCTCTCTCCTCTCTCTCTCTCTCTCTCTCTCTCTCTCTCTGTGTGTGTGCTAGATGAATATTTGAAACAGTGCTCCACTGCCTTCTTATGTCAAGTGGCTGGCGATGATTGACTATTAAAAATCCAGATGCATTTCATGATCTCCATTGCCCTTCAACATGTTATGAGATTCTTCAAAACTTCCCAAGTTTAAAAAAATGAATGATTTATGTACACGCGTCCATCACTCAAGGAAAACAATTTTACGTTTGATTTTACTTTAAAAACGAACATTCTTTAACATTTCCAATATATTTGCCTTCCCTGTCGTGCTTTGTAACAAGACGTTTATTCTTCCTAGTTAAGAAATTCTTGAGAAATTCTTGACTAAAAAATCTTTATTTATACACGTCTTCATCATGCAACGGAAAGCAGTTATGTCTAAAGTTCAATAAGAAAAAAAAATCTCTTGTTTATGATCATGAAAAATTATATTGATTAACTACCTGATAAAAAGGTAGGGAAACGATTTCAAGAATCAAAATGAAGTATAAACTTTTTTTTTCTAAAGACTTGATGCATTCCATATATCATGATCTTCAGGAACAAGAATGTTATTTATTATCGCATATCGCCAGCTAATTTACTTTTCAATTCCTTAATTTCTAAGCAGAAAGTCTAATATGATTATTTTTCTTTAGTAATAAATATTATCATATATAGATAGGAACTTTATTTCATGATAGGAATGTTTTATTATATAAAGGAAAAAATAAATTCCGATATCTAGGAAATATTCCCCCCCCCCCTCTCCGAAAAAAAAAAATCAAGAATAAAAAAATATATTTCCCCAACAACTACATTACTTCATGATGAAAGGTTTGACTGATTTTACCATGTCAAATTATCCCATTTTATCTTCACTTACGCTGTGACCCTATAAAATCCTATGCCTTACCTACAATAACGGACTGTAAACTGGCTTTATGGCAACAGAGATAATTTACTAGCCAACCTCCTTTGAGAGAGAGAGAGAGAGAGAGAGAGAGAGAGAGAGAGAGAGAGAGAGAGAGAGAGAGAGAGAGAGAGAGTGTCTTTTATGAATATTAAATATATAAAATATTTTCCATCTAGAAAATTTGAGCCCTATGGACAAGGGCCTAGTTATGGCCTAGTGTGACTAAATCTGTACAACTTATAGAACCATACATTCACAGGAATACATAGGCATAAATCACTAAATGAAATTTCATCTATTATTACCATATAAAAATAATTTTAAAAGGTGATTAGTGACTGACATAAAAAAAACAAACAGGACAATGTGCTTGAAACCTCTCCATCCAAGTTAGGACAAGGGAGGGACAGGCAATAGCTGTTGACGATAGTACAAGAAACATA
>NC_090733.1:130138090-130140590 GCF_036898095.1 Palaemon carinicauda | reverse complement strand
CATAAACAGGTGAATATTATTAATCTTCATTTATAAAATCAATCAAGTAAAAAATCCACGTCGCTTTTCTGTTTGATAATCCTTTTCGAAATATTTTTAAACAAAACCCCACAAGAGGGGTTTTAAATCATGCTGAAAATATCAAAACAGATGTACGATATATAAGGGAAAGATCTTGAGAACCTGAGAAAAATATTCATATTAGCTACACTGATACTGATTTCTTCTTAGCAATAAGGAAGGATTAGGAAGTAAGTGATACACGAAAAAAAAAAAAACGACCAGGTAAAAAAACCATGTCACTTTTCTGTTTGATAAACCTTTTCGAAATATTTCAAACAAAAACCCCCAATAAGGAGTTTTTCTTGGTATCTTGCATTGCTTTTTCCTCGAAATAAAACGTCCGCATTTAAATATACTGTATCTATATTTCACAATATTAGACGAAAAGTTAAACGAAGAAATATGAAGTTGAAGGTAATGTTTATACTGGAGGCCAAAGCGAGTCATTCTTTCCGTGAGATGGCGAAATAAATATTGGATTGCTGCTGAATGTTAAGATCACAATATCCCTAATTTCACTCTCAAGAAATTCCAGCTTTTAATATTCAAATATGAGTGCGTAAAATTCATAACATTCAATACATGAAAAAGCAAATATAAACATAGTTTCTTTATTGAAGCTCGGATTCATTAAACCAGTCATATCTGTTTTTAGAGACTTTTTGAAATACCATTTGGCCAAGCAAAAAGAATTTTCATTTAAACTTAAGAGGCCACTTGGGTATTGTCGAACAACCGCATTCAAATTTAATAAAGACAAAACGTTTTTACGATCTCTGCAACTAAAGTATTATGGTAAAATCTCTATATTCAAAACTTATAAAAGAGAACGTTAAAAGAGAACGTTATCATGAACTCATAAATAAAATGCAATACAAGGTCTTGAAAGAAAACATTTTCTTCAATCTGCTAAATATCTTTAATTTCATTGCATGACCCCAGTAATATCTTATGAGGAAAACTTTTAATATTGCTATTCTTGAAATATTTTATATTGTTCATTACTTGTCTTGTTGTTTATTTTTTTCCTTTCCTAACTGAGCTATTTTTCCCTGTTGGAGCCCTTGGGCTTATAGCATCCTGCTTTTCCAACACAGATTGTAGTTTACCTAATAAAAATAATAATAATAATAATAATGATAATAATAATAATAATAATAACAATAACAATAATAATGATGATGATGATGATGTTGATGATGATGATGATGATAATATTATAAACACCACTTTCTAACCTCAGAATAAAGAAATCATAAACGTATTACACGCACGAGCAACATTATAATGGAAGATCTATGTTACTGACATTTGTTATTACGTCGCCGTCCTTTTGTGATGCGAGTAAGATGTTTGCTGAAGACGGGCAAATATTGAAATTCGGTGGAAGTGGATCACTTTACCACGAGTCATCCCGATCAATCACGAAGCCATTGAAGGGGGCGTCGTCTGTTGATGGAGACACTCTCTGTTTGGTTCACTATCGAGGGCTTTTATGATATATTTACATATGATAACACACGAACCTTTTCTGTAAATGACCCTACTATTATGAAAACCTGCCTTGATAAAAGTTTCGCCATCCTTCATCCATAGATGCTAGAATATGATGAGAAGGAAAATGATGATGATGGTGGTGATGATGATGATGATGATTGTCACATCTGTGTGTATTGTTATCTTCAGATTAAGTGTTCCTGTTAAATTATTTTATTATATTTATAGCTTTATAAGGTTTATGAATATCAGTTCTCTACGCTCTTTGTTTTCAACTGGACTTTACTTTGCTCGCTAAAATCAATGGATATGATGAGAAGGAAAATGATGATGGTGGTGATGATGATGATGATGATTGTCACATCTGTGTGTATTGTTATCTTCAGATTAAGTGTTCCTGTTAAATTATTTTATTATATTTATAGCTTTATAAGGTTTATGAATATCAGTTCTCTACGCTCTTTGTTTTCAACTGGACTTTACTTTGCTCGCTAAAATCAATGGATATGATGAGAAGGAAAATGATGATGGTGGTGATGATGATGATGATGATTGTCACATCTGTTTGTATTGTTATTTTCAGATTAAGTGTTCCTGTTAAATTATTTTATTATATTTATAGCTTTATAAGGTTTATGAATATCAGTTCTCTACGCTCTTTGTTTTCAACTGGACTTTACTTTGCTCGCTAAAATCAATGGATATGATGAGAAGGAAAATGATGATGGTGGTGATGATGATGATGATGATTGTCACTTTTGTTTGTATTGTTATTTTCAGACTAAGAGTTCTTGTTAAATAATTTTATTATATTTATAGCTCTAAACGTTTATGGATATCAGATCTCTACGGTTTTTGTTTTCAACTGAACTTTACTTTGCTCGCTAAAATCAATGGATATGATGAGAAGGAAAATAATGATGATGATGATGGTGATGAT
>NC_090733.1:130115590-130128090 GCF_036898095.1 Palaemon carinicauda | reverse complement strand
AATAATAATAATAATAATAATAATAATAATAATCGTCCGGCCATCCAAGTAAAGACGGAAAGCGGCGTAGTAAGGAAGAAGAAAATATAATTTCTGTATCACAAACATCTTACTCCTCAACATTCTGCCCAGTTCCGTCAGTTCTGAGAATTCTCTCTATTCGTGACGCAATTTGACACTTCCGTCACTTGCGACTTTATGGGTCTGTAAAAAGTGAGCTTTATGGCAGTACTTCTGAGTCTCGTTCCATTTTGAGTGTATTTTTAGCCGAGTATATCATACGAATTGCTTTCTGGAATTGCGTTATATTATTTCTTAGTGTTGGGGGTTTTATTTTGATCGTATAGCTTTTGTACTTAGGCATCATTAGAAATCATTGAAGAAACTGTAAAACCCTTGATATATCAACTTTAAGACATTTTGTTATAACTCATATATATATATATATATATATATATATATATATATATATATATATATATATATATATATATACAGTACTGTATATGAATATATACATACATACATATTGATAATCATATTCTTATGAATAGTATATGTATATGTATTTATGTATCCACATAAACATATACATATACATATATACTGTATATATAAATAGCATGTATATGCATATAAACATATATAATTAATAATGTATGCGTAATATATATATGCATACACATACACACACACACGCACAATATATTATATATATATATATATATATATATATATATATATATATATATATATATATATATATATATATACAATAACCTAGAAATTGGATTCCCGGGGTAATAACCAGACATATTTAAGCATTATATTTCTAATGAGATGACTATGCCTATTACTACCCAGACTTAAACCCACCACTGCTCAGAAGATAAACCCACAGAGGGAAAATAAGTTTTTTCCTGGAAATGGACCCAAAGTCGTTTCTCCTCCGTATTGTTCTCACTTTGGTTAATCATACTTTGAAGTGTATTTCATGCATTTCATACCTATTAACCTAATCTGAATACTAATATTACAAGTTTTTCACACACAAAAATGCCGGTATATTTGCTATGAAACAAAATGAATTAAATAGGTACAAGAAAATCATTTCTCAAAATAAAAGAAATTCCATGTTACTTAAAAACAAAATAACAAAATCTTAGAAGTTTTATAATTTCAAAATATAATTATTGTGTTTATTATAAATACCTATATCTGAATAAAAACCAATAGTTTATTTTTTCCATTAATCTCGCTTCAGAAATGTTGTTTTTTATTCAATCCCTCATAAACACTTGTATTTTTTTATTTTTATCTTTTTACAAATTCTGATTCTGAATGACAAAAAACTTTCTTTGTTATTAAATTGTTGAGAACGAACAAACTTCTGACGCATTACTAGTCGTTAATTAATCCGCATTGTTCTATAATTAAGTCTTGCATAACTGCAGAATTAAAAATAGTACTCAAAATATACTTTTGCTATTTTAAGATATGAAAAAGTTCAAAAAAATGAAATGGCATCCAAGTAAACTAAAGGATTCTCCCCCAGTCAACAACAACCTCGGTATCATTCAATAACTAAAAATCTTATACAACTGCAGATGCAAAAATAGTACTCAAAATACAACTTTGCTTAGATATGAAAAGAAAATATGAAAAAAAATGGCAACCAAGTAAACTAAAGGATTCTCCCCCAGTCAACAACAATGGCCTCGTTAAAACAAAAGAATCGCGCACAATCTTTACAAAAGAGAGCAAACAAAGAAGAAAATACTACAAGAACGGCAGAAATAAAAACCAAGGTCACTTAGGAACTAAGTGCTTGTCTTTAGCTTTTACCCAACCCTAAACAAAACCGCAATTCTTCCTGACCTGGCTGCGGGACTGGTGTCACTTTGATTATGATTTATCTAAACAATAGATATTTTATCCCTTGCCTCTAAGGTAAGCTATGATTTGTTTCCAGTTTTCTTTTATAGTTGTTTATATTTCTTTATGATAGGAGCGTATTGGTTTTGGTTTTATTCTTATATATATGTACCCTATATATATATATATATATATATATATATATATATATATATATATATATATATATATATATATATAAAGATATAAATATATATATAAATATATATATATAAATATATAAACATATATATATATATAAATATATAAACATATATATATATATAAATATATAAACATATATATATATAAATATATAAATATATATATAAATATATATATATATATATATATATATATAAATATATATATATATATAAATATATAAATATATATATATAAATATATATAAATATATATATATATATATATATATATATAAATATATATATATATATATATATATATATATATATATATATATATATATACAGTATATATACATATATTATACACACATACACACATATATATATAATCTGTATGTGTGTATAATATATATATATATATATATATATATATATATATATATATTAGGTTAGAAAGGTTAACAGAGGTGACAGTACGGGTCACATTATTATAATATGGTTTGGTCATGTGTAGAAAAAAAAGTTTTCATGAGATAAGAGAGGACGACCTCGAATGAGTTGGATAATGGAGTGAAACATTTATAATAAAGAGTAAGTGCAAGATAGAGCTAAACGGCACAGTGTCTGTGTGAGTTTTCTGTGTAATGCTAGATACGACCAATGTTAGGAAAGTTTTCTGAACGACTAGCACATGAGTTTTACTGCCAGCAACCGTTCAGAACAATCCCTCTGTTAGGGGAAACGGGAAATATGTGTATGGTCTATGAATATACAAATGCCCAGAAATACTATGAAATTACATCATATACAAATACCCAGAAATACTATGAAATTACATCATATACAAATACCCAGAAATCCTATGAAATTACATCATATACAAATACCCAGAAATCCTATGAAATTACATCATATACAAATACCCAGAAATACTATGAAATTACATCACTTACAAATACCCAGAAATACTATGAAATTACATCATATACAAATACCCAGAAATACTAAGAAATTACATCATATACAAATACCCAGAAATACTATGAAATTACATCATATACAAATACCCAGAAATCCTATGAAATTACATCATATACAAATACCCAGAAATACTATGAAATTACATCATACTCAAAGGCATATCCACATTCAATCTCATATACGTGTACGTATGTTTGCATGCATGTATGTACGGCTTGCAATGCTTCCCAATCTAGAGAAAAGGACGGCAGAGCAATGAATATTTTCTACGTTGGAGATTTTGGTCACTTGCAGCTTTATAGCATAGTAAAATAAACTTTTTATGGTAGTGTGCCGGACTAAATCGATGGCGCAACTCTGAGGAATTCTGGAACCGATTCTTGACTGGAGAGTGTCACATGTTTATATTCTACTCTATCTTATTCTGATTTTCCGCTTCATATGCAAAATTCTCTTTCCTCCCATTCTCTTCCTAATCTTTTTTTCTTTATAGACTCTGCAGTCATTAATCAATATCTTATCTTATTCTCCTATCGTCTTATCAACTTCTTATAACTGTACATGTGTCTCTACCTTAACTTATTTGTATAGTTTCTTGTGATTAATTCCAAACATCAAAATCTCGAAGTATATTATCATAAGTTTTCAAGTTCATTTCCTCTACCAGATAGAATTACACCTTTTGTGAAGATAATTACAAGTCAACGTGACGTTGAAATGAGATAAAACCAAATTTCACCTCCTGATAAAGAAACATTACATTGACTCCAACGCAAATCGATACCCTTCCATAACAAACTGACAGAAGTAATATGTAAAATATACATATTAATGAGAGGATAATCAACGAGGCCACCAACTGAGAAAAGTAATGAATAAAATTAATCAAGGAAATTTGAATTCCCTTGATTTGCATGTATATTTTCCTATAATAGGATCACACCGTTACCCTGACGGTCACTTATAACATGTAGCGTATAGAGAGAGAGAGAGAGAGAGAGAGAGAGAGAGAGAGAGAGAGAGAGAGAGAGAGAGAGAGAGAGAGAGAATCATTTTGAAAGAAAGAATATTTTGTCTTGTCGTTATCTAACCAGTATGAGGTCGGGATTTTAAATCCCAAGCAACCTGGAAACATTTAGATCAGAGCATCCAGGTATCAGCAAATAAGTACCTTATAATTAGGTAATTGCTGTGGGTTGTAAACAAGGGGGAAGCTAAGGATATGGGGCTAATAACCTTATGCAGAGATACACTGTAAAAGGAAAGATGGATGACAAAGGAGAAAAAAATAGGTGTAAACAGTAATAGTCTCTCTTACTTGGGGTATAAAGAAAAGAAGTAAAGTTGAGAGTGGGAAATAAGAGATGAGGTTAACAATGGAGGAAACAATAAACCTGCCTCGTCAAAGAAGAATTGTTATGAAGTTAGGAAATGGGAGAAGAATGTAAGTAAAGAAGAATAGTAAATCAGAATTTAAACATCACAATAAAAATGAAAAAAAATATGGAGTTAGCAAATGGTAGAAGTACGTATGTAAAGAACAGTAAATTCCGACTGCAACCACTCACACACACACACACACACACACACACACAAAATAAAAAAAATAAACAATCATGAAAAAATATGCATTGCTCAACAATTGTATCTATAAGTTTTAAAAAATTCAATTAAGAGAGGATCAGTGTTTTAAAGTGAGATTTCCTCATTTGAATAATAATATCTGCAACGCTGACTGGGAAATTCTTCCACAAATCTAGAGAAAAGAAAATAAAGTAAAGAATGAACCGAAAAGATTTTTACCATGCCGGTCCCAAGCCAAGATAAAAGGGGAGGGTTGAACGTGGGGTTAACATCCCCACTTTGTAAAAAATCATTTTGCGGAAGCCTCTACAGAAAACTCCTGGAATAACCTTACAGTTGATGAAACAGGATCGTTAAGATTCCGGATTGAAAAAAAAAAAAAAAAAAAAAAAAAACTTAGAAGATACAGTAGCATCATGGAAAGTGAGATTCTTATATAGAGCAGGATATGTTAGGACACTTGAGCGGAAACTACTTGAGTATGGTATAGATATAGCTTTACAAGACGTTAGATGGCCAGAGACAGGAAAGTGTGATCTAGAGAAAGGAGGTATTATGTAAACTAGGAGAGAGAATGGTTCACATTGAGAGGGGTGGGACTTTATCTGAAGAGAAGGGCCATGGGGGCAGTTGAAGAATGTGACGCTAAGTAGTAGAATTGCAAGGTTGACACTAGATGCAAGGTGGTTTATGGTTACTATTGTGTCAGCCCTTGCACTAAATGAAGTATCAGATCACCAAGAACTATTGGTATAATAATTTGTTAAGTGTTTTAGACAGAATCCCAGGACATTTGTTACTGCTGGGAGATATCAATGCAAAAGTAAACACCTACCAACCTGCTATTGGTACGCACCGTCTACATGCACTAAGTAATGATAATAGAACGAGGCTGGCAACACTAGCAATAAAATGTGGACTAGTAATCGAAGGTACTGTCTTTCCTCATAAAGACATACACAAAGGTACATGGAGACCCCTAGATGGTAATACAATATATCAAATCGATCATATATTAGTAAAAAGAAAGTTTAGAAAATCACTGACATATGTTGGATTTTACCAAAGTGCAGATTGTCATTCTGATCCCTCACTACTGATGACAAAGATCCAAATGAAGCTATCTAATAGAAGAAGCAGAATCCCAAGGGCTGAGATAATTGATACTGGAAAACTGAAGGATAGAATTTAGAAGCCAGTATCAGGTGGAAGTGGAGAATAGGATCCAAGTATTAGATGAAAACACAGATATAGACTGGAGTGAGGTATGCAAGATGTTATTGGTGCTGGCAATCAAATATTGGGTCTGAAAAGGAAAAACACTAAAAATTAATGGTTTAATGCAGATTGTACGCTGATAGCAGAGATGAGAAAGACTCATCATATGAAGTAGCTGGAGGATCGAGATAATTAAAGCAAGAGAGAGGATTTTAGACAAGCAAAGGATATTGTTCTTAGAATGAATAGAAGAAAAATGAGCCAAGCCTTGGAGAGAGAACTGGATGATATAGAACGAAATAGGAGACAGTCATTAAAGAACACAATATCAGGGAGTAAATCGGATCAGGGAAGGATACCACACTAGGTAAGCATTGACCAGGGATAGATAGGGAAATACTCGTACAGAGGCTAACAAAGAAGACTTTAAATCAAGATGGGTTGAATAAGGCAAGAACCAAAAAGGGTAGCAAATATCGAGGTGGGAAAGGATGAGAGACCACAAGAGGTAGTAGAGCGCCAGTAAGAAATGTAATTCTGAGGGAATCAGAGATCTGAAAAATAATAAGGCACCTGGTATTGATGATGTCAATGCAGAGCTTATAAAGCATTGCGGACAAAGGCTACACATAGAAATCATAAAAATTGTGTTCAACATATGGAACGAAATTATTACGCCTAGTATATGGGAAGGAGTAATGGTGCCACCCCATGAGAAAAATGACAGAACAATGTGTTCAAATTATAAAGGGATCAGCCTATTGTCAGTAAGTTATAAGATTTTAGCCAATATCCTATACAAAAGACCATATATTTATTATGAGAAAAACAAAAACAAGGTGATTATCAAGCAGGTTTTAGAGGATGGAGATCTTCTGTTGGTCCAATTTTACTCTGAGGCAGATTATAGAAAATACTGGGAGTAAAATAAAGATATTTGGCACATATTTATTGACTTCAAACAAGCTTATAATAGCATTCACCAAGACTCCTTATGGAAAATCCAGCCGTATTTTAGAATACCTGGAAAAAATTGCTTAGGCTGACATAAATGTGATATAGTAATATGAAATGCAGAGGAAGAATTGGAGGCGAATTAATATTCTGAGCGCTATTAATCTTTTTCTCATTAGTAATCACTATCTCCATAACCTTTGATAAAGAAGACCCTTATCATCTATTATTCATTTGATTCCATGCTGTATTGTATCGTCCACTTATTTGTTACCTGCACCCAGCTGTCAATATTTTCCCAAACTACAAAACATTTAAGGATATAAATATTAATATCATAAATAGTATAAATATTTCAAGAGACCGTTTTTAGCGTATCCTCGTTTTGAAATTGCTCTGTAAATATTCCGTCCCGAATAAAAGCCTCGAAAAATCATCTGAAAAATTAATTGATATGAAAATGACATGGCTGGTCCTTTTATTCGTCCAACGATTGTCATTTCTATAGCTTAAGTACTTAAGTAAATGGCAAAATTTTAAGGTTTTATAATCATTTTCAAACAGAAAGATAAAAGCTAAAAATTATTTCTACTTTATAACGCGTGAGTGAAATTCAAAATCTTTCACCGAAAATAGCATAAATGTCATATTTCTTTAATTTGAAAGCATCGTTGCATTTACTCTCTCTCTCTCTCTCTCTCTCTCTCTCTCTCTCTCTCTCTCTCTCTCTCTCTCTCTCTCTCTCTCTCTAACTCTGAATTTAACATAATGAAAATTAAGTGTAGTGATTTATTAAGTTAACTCGTTATGCTTGTCAGATTATGGTCTCTTATGCTAGGGATATAAGCATAAGTAAACGTTATTGCTATTGTTTAATAAATGTTATCATCCTATCAAAACATTGAGGAAGTGTAATTTTTTAAATTGCCTCTTATTCTAATCACAAACAAGTAAATTTCTCGTTTATCATAACTAACAAAAAAAATTATGAGGATTAGGTTAATGCTAAAATCTTGAACGAGGGAAGAGGTTTAAAATTACGATTTTATATTATTCATACTATTTACATTATTTACTTTTCTGTTTAGTCTTTCAACTTCCTCCTTCAAACAATTTTTCAGTATTTGATATTCATGAGTGATCATAGATAACGTACAAAATTTCAAAGAATCATTTTGATGGCCTAAAAATAATCATATTACAACAAACTAAATATAATTTACACTTTTTACTAGAAATTACTCTTTTCTCACAGAGAATAAAGCCGAGGGAAAATATATTCTGTAAATATCTAACATATTTGTATAAACCCTGAAAAAAAAATAGATATAGAACTCAAAAATAAAGTTGAAAAACACAGGCAGTTAACAACTCGTTTTTCCGACAATAATTCTTTCCAAAAACAAACATTTGATTCCCATTTCATGCGATCCCAAAAGGTAATTGACATTCTGAAAAATAATAGAGATTTTATTAAAACAGCAATCGGCATTGTTCTGATTTTAAATCGCAGGTTAGCCTTTGCAATATGTCCGCCTATTTTCGATTTAGCTTCTCTTTGTTGCAGCCATATGATTTATTCACATGACATGAATGTCAATGTTTGCCATTGCCATTGATCTAGCAGCTGTTAAATGTTAAAATTAGACAGCCATTTGCTTATTCAGGTAATCGTGGAGAGAGAGAGAGAGAGAGAGAGAGAGAGAGAGAGAGAGAGAGAGAGAGAGAGAGAGAGAGAGAGAGAGAGAGAGAGAGAGAGAGAGAGAGAGAGAGAAATAATCTAAGGTTTGTTTTGCTTTATATATTGCAAAATGAAAGTAATTATTTTGTAGTGAGTGGCTAATTTGCCATTTTTAATGGTAAACTTTCATTAAAAAAAAATTAGAAACAAATAGAAAATGTATGTTAACAAATATTCGCCAAAGACTAAAATTATCTATCAGCAATTTTTTTTTTACACAAATATTTATGTAATAGATTACAATCTTCTTAGTATGATATATCATTAAAAACATTTACGGTGCTCTATTTGATTTCTTCTTTTGACACATTGCCAATCTCTGGAACTTTCTCCTTCCTTCCATTTTCCACATAATTTTAATCTTCCATCATTAAGAGGTGTTTCTCCAAGCAAACCAACCTCCAATATTTTCCATTTCTAATTTAAAAGTTAATTAGACAATCCGTATATCACCGGACATGAAAAATCGACTAACTTTGATTCAGAAATCGCATAAACTCATTGACTTGTAAATATGATAAATATTGATAAATGCTAGAAGAAAATTTAAATAAGCCAAAGGACCTTCATTTGTAAATATTATAATGAAATAAAATTCTATTTGAGGACAAATAACATGGATTTACCAATGATATAAAAACTGGCGAAAGTGTTTATCGGGAAAATTAACTATTAACCGAAAATAAATGTCTATCACTGGTTGAATCTTTAAATATTAACATCATATTTGTCCACATATCTAGAACGATAACTAGAAAGAAATTAAAAAGAAATGCATTTGAACTTGATAAAAAAAAATAAGAAAAGAATGCTTGTGTATAAAACTCCACAAAATGTCTAAACTTTGTGAAAAGTTCAAGCTATAATTGGCAGACTGCTAGATTCATCGAGATTGGCATCTTTCTATTGTGAAGTCAATCTGACATGTCCAGAACAGCATTACAACTCAATGAAACAGCTTTGTTATTTGTAGAGAACACAAATCAGTATATTCTTTACATTTTGATTTCTAAGTGTATATATATATATATATATATATATATATATATATATATATATATATATATATATATATATATATATATATATATATATATATTATATATATATATATATATATGTGTGTGTATATATATATATATATATATATATATATATATACATACATATATATATATATATATATATATATATATATATATATATATATATATATATATATATATATACAGTATATACATATATATGTGTGTGTGTGTGTATTTACCTATACATACATTATATGTGTATATGTTTGTACGTGGTATGGATGTCAGCGTGTGTATTTATTAAACGGTAATTCGGATTACAAACAATGGATAAGAAATTATCAAAACAACTGACGGGCAAAAGTTTAATTTAAAAAATTCTTCTACAAAAAACCGCCATATAGAAAAGACAATCTAATGACCTAGACTCGGAAAATAAATTTGAAAATCTTGATGCCAAAGTAACAAAAGCAAGAATATAATTAAAAGTCTTTCCGAAACAGAAGATTATTTGGAAATATAGAGAAATAGCGTCGGAAGGGGGTAAGTGCTAGATATACAAACCCCCCTCCCCGCCCCCCCAAGCAGGAAGTATACACGAGGAAAAATAACTCCATGAAAACACTCGGTATATAACACGACTCTACAAAAATGTCATTCATAAATGTGAAGAAACTTCTATTAAATATGGTAACGCAAACACTGAAAGTCAGGGAATAAAAGTGATAAAAAGGCAAAATTAAACGACAAAAGTAAGGAAGAAACGTACTATAGAAAATATTGCCGATGAATGAATGAACAAGAAAAATGTAACAGCATTTTTGAAAATGTAGAAATACAAAAGACAACACTTGCAATCTGATGATTCTTAATCTTTGGTGTGATGGAGCTTCGACAAGAAACGATCTAATAGAACGATTCGATACCTTGAAAAAGGGAGTCTTATAAACAATATGTACCCCGTAGGGTATGGATAAAAAGATATTTATTATTAAGGCGGTTCTCTTGCTTGAGGGTACACTCCGGCACTCTATTCTATCTTATTTCTCTTCCTCTTGTTTTATTTTGTATAGTTTATATATAAAAAAAACTTATTTTAATGTATTTACTGTTCTTAAAATATTTTATTTTGATTGTTAATAACTTCTCATATTACCTTGTATCCTTTCCTCACAGAGCTATTTTCCCTGTAGGAGCCCCTGAGCTTATAGTGTCCTGCTTTTCCAACTAGGGTTGTAGCTTAGCAAGTAATAATAATAATAATAATAATAATAATAATAATAATAATAATAATAATAATAATAATAATAATAATCAAAACAGAGACTGCCAGCATCTGAAGTGAGACTGAATGTGTTGTAAGATATACCGCACATGAGTCAACTTACAATCAATTCTTTTTACTAATAAGGTATTCTGAAACATGAATATATCCACCCTACAGCAAATTGGATTTTGAGGGTGTATAAAATGTCTTGACACGAGAATAATTCACTATTCTGTCATAAATCATTTGTCTATTTTGGAATTAAAGAAAGCGGGTAAAAACGTATTTCTAAGAAATGAATACTACTCAAGATTTCTCTCTAGATGTAGGAGCTCTAGAGCGACACCATACAAAATTTAAGCAAGGTAAGATATAACAAGAATTTTTTTATTTTAGGCAAAGGTTACAAAACTCGTGGACGTAATTTAGGTTAATAAGGACAAATACACAACCGTCTTTCATCAATGAATGTGTTCAACATATAAAGGATAACAATTAACAAATGGAAAATTTATTTTATATATATTATATTATATATATATATATATATATATATATATATATGTGTGTATATATATATATATATATATATATATATATATATATATGTGTGTGTGTGTGTGTATATATTGTAACGTAATTCTAACTTTTGAGTAATAATTGTAACATATTGCTCTCATATTTTCAAAATTAAAAGTTGCTTTTCTTTAGTGTGCACCAGCCTGCCATCTGCGGGCTGGTAAAGAAGGTATTTAGGTTCAGTTGTTAATTCCTGCCCCTTTTCTGTTTTCCATGTTATGTTAATGGTGAGTTGGACTTCACGTGACTGGAATGGGAGTCAAGGTGGAGGGTAAATAATTTTGATTAAGAGGAGTCCACATATTGTGCTAAAGAACGCTAGTGCTCATCAGCGGTCTGATAACCGTAATCCAGGATCAATACTTCAGCAGCAGCAGCAGCAGCAATTGGTGCTATTTGGACGACCATAGTTCGCTAGCGTTTGGCCCGGGGAGGCCTGAAAAACAGGTATGGTTTGGTGCCTCTGCTTATCCCTTAGTGAAGAGGGTTGTGTTGTGCTGGGAGTTATGTATCCCTTGGTTTAGGAGGACGGTTTTGTGCTGATGAGCAACTCCAAGGATCGGCAATAGATCGATAGCGTTCTGGACCCTGTGAGGTCTCGTGACAGGTACTGTTAAGGCTTGTCAGAGTATTCCTTGTGCCTTTTTTATGTATCCAGTCGACTCTAAAATTATCACTTCATGAGTACCATCGGAGGACGAAATTTCGTTAATATAATGTGTGTTTTTTTTTATATATATTTGTGTGTATTTCTCGGTCACGAAAGGTGTTTAGGTAGGTAGGGAATATATGTACTTAACTAGGCTCTAAACTTTCTTATTACTTTTTCTATATTGACAAGTTATTTTGAGATAACGAATGTGGGTGATAGTATATGAATCTTTTGTGCCTCTATACCTCTTACTAGTACTCTTCTCTCTTCCAAATGTTTTCAGTGTGGTATGTTTTCCGTTTGTGTCCTGAAAGTTCTCTTTATTATTTATATAACTGAGTAAATGAAATTAGAGTGTTTTCCAAGTAATTTTCTATTTTGTTTACATGAGCAGCTTTGCCGAGTGTTTGTTTAAATATATATATATATATAT
>NC_090733.1:130103090-130110590 GCF_036898095.1 Palaemon carinicauda | reverse complement strand
TGAATGTTACACTCTAGCTAGAAGATCAAGATCATTTTCTGAACTCTATTATAAAGCCCAACTACCGAGAAAGGAAGAAAAACGACACCAAATTCTATAAAAGCTAAATTAGAGTCAGCACGGATAAAAGACATTCACAGCTCCCCTAAAGTAAGAGGACGCATCGTAAATTATTGACGCTCGCCAAACTACAAAGATCCCCTTGCAAGTTTCACTAGCACTCGAGGGACTTTATAGGACACGAATTTCTTACATTAAACAGTGATCCCCCACTTGGGTAAGCTAATGAACAACGTAGCGCAACTCATATGCCGATATGGATCCGATATCTTTCAATAATTTACAGTAAAGAATGATTCGAAATACATATAACTCATGGCCACTTACCTGTCGATAAACATTAAGACATTTCACTACAAGCAATTTTTATATCCAAGATGTCGAAAGACTTAATAATAGATTAAGGTAATTAAATAGTAAAAATTTAAAAGAAAAAAAATTGAGCCATATGTAATTACAAGCTTCAATGGAAAAGCAATCAAACCTCCGAATATAAATTTCATCTTTTAGTTGTATCACAAGGAACTGTCAACAATGCATGTTTTATACGATTAATTTATTCATTCACACTAGTATTATCATGAATATCATTTAAATATTTACTTAACAGTAATATTCTAATATGAAAAAAGTCATTGGGAAAAAAATATAAAGTACTGGATCACGGGACTCATACGCCGTAAGATAAACGATACGGAAAATAGATAGGAGTCTAAATAATCTATCAGAAATCGAATTCAACGTCGTAATTATATTGTTATATGAATTCCATGGTTTCTTCGATCAATATCAAAGGCAAGCAATTAGGTCTATCAATGTTAAGAACTGAGAAAATCTGGAAAACAATTTCCCTGCAATAACTATCTACTCAAATTGATGCAAATATATCTAAAGCTTATTTTGAATAACTGATTAGGCTATATTTTGGCCAAACTGACGACTTTTCACACCAAAAAAAAAAAAAAAAAATTGGTACTGAAATATATTCAAGAAATTGTTCTCTCCCATGTAAAATATCTTAATTATTAGCAAACATATTTATTTACTTTTTCTTAAAACATTCCAGGAAAACTATTTACTTTAGGCTCTCATGCTGTTCCACATTTTTCTCTGGTTTTCTGAAGATGAGACTAATCGTTTTCTTACATTGTATACGATATTAGCAAATAAACGTTTACTGCACGTCGGCGCTCATTTACATATTAACAATCTATGATTATGTATAAAGTGTAAGAAACGACAATTATATTGTTTAAATGAGCAAAAAATGCCTTAAGAAAATAACAGACAAGAATATATCATGCTATAGCCAGTCTTGCTCATGTGTGGCCTTTTGGTACACAAACCCTATGTGTGTGTCTTTGTGTGTGTGTGTGTGGAGCGATATTTTTGGATTTAAGGTAACGGGCTCATCACTGCTAAGTAATCCTGAAATGATCTCCAGTGGTGAGGTAAACAAACGCTAAAAGTCCTTACTTACACATGCTAATCTATTCAATATCTACTCAGAAATCCTTATTTCCTTTCCTCACTGGGCTGTTTTTCCCTGTTGGAGCCCTTGGGCTTATAGCATCTCACTTTTCCAACTATGGATGTAGCTTGGCTAATAATAATAATAATAATAATAATAATAATAATGAGGATGATGATAATAATAATAATAATAATAATAATAATAATAATAGTGATAACAATAACAATAACAATAATAATAATAATAATAATGATAATAATAATAATAATAATAATGATAACAATAACAATAATAATAATAATAATAATAATAATAACTTTGAAGCCCGATCTCTTTTTTTTTCTTAGAAAACTTTATTCCGCTTTTTAATGTCGACCTATTTTCATCATTTAAACATGAAAAGATAAAGAATTTTATAGCCAACATTTTGTGCACTCACTGTTAACAAAAACGAAAAGTTCCATATGAAAAATACTGTAGTGTTCTTTTGAAGAAAAATATATAAATAGATATAACAATACATAATACAAAGAAATTTTCCATTGTAAACCTTTTGAGTATAAAATTATCTTTCAAATGTTTTATAAATGAAAAAAAAAAAAAAACGGTTAAGAAACAAAAAAAATACATAAGAGCTTGAAGTAACCCTAAAATATCCCATAATCCAAATACCCCTCAAAAAAATATTCTGGAATTAAGGCAAGTATAACACTAATACAAACATAAATCACTACAAGTTTTAGAATTAGTAAGTACTAAATGAATATGTCAACATTAATATTCGATACCATAATTTTCCTTATATTCACACTTGAAAGTTTTTTTATACCTCGCATAATTGGAGTCGCTTGTAATTACACATATGTGAATTACCATCAATACTGTTTGTGAAGCCATTGTGTATCATCCAACTTCAGACTTTGAAACCTGTTTACGAGAAAATTTGTCTTAGATGCAAAGGGAAAATAATTAAATTAGTAATTTTTTTTTCCGTTTACACAGCTAGTACTTTTTTTTTTTTTTACACAGCTAATGGTTTAAAAAAGTAAACAAGCAAAAATAATACCATGATTACAATTAACAAAAAAAAAAATCTGGCAAAAATTATCAGCTCGGTGTACTTAAAAAGTCGGGTTTGATAGAAAAGAAAAGCATGAAAAAAAATGTAGCAATTCACAGCTTCTTAAGAACAAAGAACTTCAATCTGATTTGACTGACAGTTCAAAGATTTGTTCTGCATAAAAAATAACATGGAATATAGTTCGACTTCTTGAGATTGGATCTAGCTCTTCAGATCTAAAATGTCAGTGAGTCAGTCTCTCTCTCTCTCTCTCTCTCTCTCTCTCTCTCTCTCTCTCTCTCTCTCTCTCTCTCTCTCTCTCTCTCTCTCTCTCTATATATATATATATATATATATATATATATATACATATATATACACATATATATGCATATATATGGATATATATACATACATATACATATATATGCATATATATACATACATATACATATATATATATGCATATATACATATATATACATATATATACATATATATGCATATATACATATACAGTATACACACATATGTATATATGCGTGTGTGTGTATACATATATATACTGTATATATATGTATATATACATATATAAACTGTATATATGTATATATACATATATACATATACATACATATATATATACATATATATATACATATACATACATATATATGCATATATACATATATATACATATACATACATATAAATGCATATATACATAAACATATATATGTATATACATATACATATATACATATACAAATATATACATATATATACATATACATATATATACATACATACATATATATACATACATACATATATATACATACATACATATATATATACATATACAGAAAGAGATTCACTGTTATTTGAGTCCAAAAGAGCAAGATGACGAGGAGTCGAGCTATACTCCAACTGATTTCTTATGTAAAACAAATCTCTGAACTGTCAATCATATCAAATTGGAGAGAGAGAGAGAGAGAGAGAGAGAGAGAGAGAGAGAGAGAGAGAGAGAGAGAGAGAGAGAGAGAGAGAGAGAGAGAGAGGGAACGGTTATATATGTATAAATCAATAATATATATACACATTAATTAACTAATTAAGTAAGGAATGGTAGCGTAGTAAAGTGTCAAGTAGTATTCCAGTAGACGTTTTCTCAATATGAGAAGTCAAAAAGTATAAGAATTTAAACCCAAATCGAACATATCAAGACAACACTCTCGAATCTCTAATGACAAAACTTTCAGTGCATTGGACCCTGAAACCAAATCGTTCTGCAGAATTTATTAATGATATGCAGACTCAGCAAAAGTTTGTGACCAGCTAGAGGACGCGAAAGTTTGTGCTTAACGACAGGTTTCATAATGAAAGAGGAATTCAGTTAATTCTTCAGCTTTCCATGTCATGGTGCTTTGAGAGATTATGAATATGTCTAATAATGATTGACAAGTGAAAAGTAGGTTATTTCAACAGGCTTTCAATCATTACCATGAATTTCTTCTACCAATCTCAATATGCTTACCTTCTTTTGGTAATTTGATGGTGATGAAAGTGTTTTCGGAAATATTACAAATAATGTAATATTTTTTTTTGCGAAAAAAAAGGTTCCTTAAAAAAAAAATAGAATTAGAACAGTATAATGTTCATATGTGGAGTTCTCTTGCTTGAGGGTACACTATTCTCTCTTCTCATTTCTCTTCCTCCTGTTTTGTTACCTAAAATATTTTATTTTTCCTTGTTTCGTTTCCTCACTCTTCTATTTTCCCTATTGGAGCCCCTGGGCTTATAGTTAATGCTTTTCCAACTAGAATTGTACCTTAGCAAGTAATAATAATAATAATAATAATAATAATAATAATAATAATAATAATAATAATAATAATAATAATAATAATAATAATAATAATAATAATATAACCTACTGCTACAACTTCGAAATTGGAATACTCTTTCAGTCTGGCAAAGAAAATCATTCTCAGATGGATATACTTAATATTCTATGTTGACGCTTAATGCAGTTAGTGATATTAATTTCCATGACTATAAATTTACTTAGCCATGGTTTCCTTTCTATCAAATTCAATTTGTCTCCGATACCATATCAGTAATATCAGAAGCTGTTATGTAATTACAAAATGTTTCTAACTACTGTCAAATTGGAACTTCATATGAATGCATATACATTATACAGCATATACATACATACATATATATATATATATATATATATATATATATATATATATATATATATATATATACCCGAAATCTGGCATAAAAGGACCACAAACAGACGCGAGTGGAAGGATATGTCAAAGGTCTTTGCACTGCAGTGAACTAGTAATGCCTGATGATGGTGATGATAAATCTATATATATATATATATATATATATATATATATATATATATATATATATATATATATATACACACACATATATATATATATATATATATATATATATATATATACATACATACATACATACATACATACAAGTACAAACAAATAATTTACCATCAACCCATTCCTTTGATGAAGTATCCTCATCAACCAAAAATCGAGCTTAATTTACTCTCCCGCTATAGAAACTGATTTGCCTTTTGAAATGTTAATGGAAGCTCACAGCCCTTATTGAAAATGCTACCAGTTGCTGGTTAGGTTATCAAAATTCATTTTATCTATTGGAAGCGATATAGGCAATGTTGGCTTCCGTTATATATTTATATTAGCTATTCCTATCTTCAGAAATAAAAATGTGCTTACTTAACTTTTAATATCCGGTAAACCTTTCAATCATTACCTTATCAAGAGGATGCGAGTGAGAATATTCCAGCACTCTCTTTTTATTCACTTTACTATACAACTTTCATAACTTTTTTCCAGATACCAGATCAGAATAGACGACTCTTGATATATAAATGACCATTCCAACTGATTCTAGGAGTTTCGCCGTAAGTCATTTTTCCGTCGATCATTTTGTCTCGAACTTTTTCCGTAAGAAATTTTTACCGTGGAATTATAAATAGATAAACAAATATATATATATATATATATATATGTATATATATATATATATATATATATATATATATATATATATATATATATATCTAATATAAACATTAAATATTTAAAATGGTTTTAATGAACAGTGTTAATTTTCTAACAATAAGGCAAAAGTAATTAAAGTTACAATTCAATGAATGCGAGTTCATTGCAATATTTAAAAATGAAAATATAAGTACAAATAATTAAAATGATAATTTAATCTTAAAATCAATGTCTTGTAGTATTCTGTAACAAGTGAAATTTACGCATATCATCGTAGGCTACATGGAAAAAAGTCTTTGTATTTGTAAAAAGAACACTTTATAATTTTTCTTCTTGCATGGGGTTTCACTGCGTCCGAGATCAGTTATTTTCTTTACCAGACACTTTTAATTCAATTTGGATTGATTTCCAAAAATTTGCAAGGTGTTTTAAAGCCCTTCTTCGCTATTGCTGACGTCTGCTAAATTGTTCAAAGATCGTTCATGAATAATAAGACAGTAAAACTTTATCAGGAATGCTGGAGTGCTTCTTCGACTACGAAGGACCCTGCCCCTGACTCTAGCAATTTATGTTTCAAAATAACCTTACGGCAAAAAGGCATATGGCAAACATTCCAGTCACCACGCTATATACAGCAAGATCGATAAACACCTCAACCCCAAAACCAGCCTGAAGGAGCATATAATCTAATGGCATTTATCATTAACCCTTCAATTTCCAACTTCATTCTCATCGCTTTATTCGGGCAAAAAAAAAAAAAAAAAAAAAAAATCCAAGATAGCTTAAAACGATTACATTTTCTACGCAATGAACTCTCTGATTTATACCAGAGAAATATACCGAAGAGAATTTATTTGAAGAGTAGCGAGATTCAATCTTTACTCCTATTAAGACAAGAGTCGACCAATTAGCCAGCGTTGATCTGCATCCTCTCTGAGGACCGATGGGTTTGAATGGAATTATTCTTGGCCCTCACATTGATTAGAACCGTCCAGGCAGTGGAGTGGAAAAGACAGAGTTCAGTCTCTGGAAATCTGGAAATATAAGAGGATAAAGCAGAGAGGGAAGGGAGATGAAATACGTAGATAGAAGAGAGATTAGTTGTAATGAAAAGATGGTGATATATGATGTCAGAAGAAATAAAAAGGGTAAAGGGATATTTTAAAATATAAATTGTTCACTTAAACACCTATAACTCAAACGTGATTTAGGTAATATCCATACACACATATTTTATATATATATATATATATATATATATATATATATATATATATATGTATATATATATATATATATATATATATATATACATATATATACATATATATAAGTATATACATACATATATATATATATATATATATATATATATATATATATATATTATATATGAATGTATATATATACATATATATACATATATACATACATAAATTATATTTATACATAATGCAAGAGGGGTATTTTGAAAGATTATTCGCTCTAACATTACGGTTTACTAAACTTTCCATACAAATCCGAAATGTAGAAAATTTCTAAACAAATACTCGACAACAGCAGGAGTTAATCCCATTGTAGCCTCATATTTCTACCTAAACTGCAGAAATGTTAAAGTTTTAACTAATACAAAGAAGAATTTATATATATCACGAACAGAAGTTAGGTAATGTTCTTTATGACTCTATTTTTGGGATTCTCAAAATGAAACCTAAAATATAACAAGGTCTATTTTGTTTCCTGTGTGAAGAGCGAAATATAATCAACACATTGCATTCAGAAATTAATAAATTACAGATTTGTCATTAAAGGTTTAAAAGCCATAATGAATGGCA
>NC_090733.1:130075590-130100590 GCF_036898095.1 Palaemon carinicauda | reverse complement strand
TCATCTAATTAGTCCTTCTACAGACACTTTAAGACTCACTAACTTCTGTTCAAAATATATTCTCAAAGATTGTTGAATACATATGTATTTGTTTTCAGGGCCTGGGTAGCCAGCTAATGGTTCAATAGTCTCGCTTTTATTTGTAGTTACAATTCCAAGCACTAACCATTGGTTTCTAGTCTTGGGAAGTGCCATAGCCTCTGTACCATGGTCTTCCACTGTCTTGGGTTAGTTCTTTTACTTGAGGCACTTGATTCTCTCTAATTTCTCTTCCTCTTGTTTTGGTAAATTTTTCATAGTTTATATTGGAAATATTTATTATATTTGTTGTTACTGTTATTGAAATATTTCATTTATCATAGTTTCCTTTCCTCACTTGGCTATTTTCCCAGTTGGGGCCCCTGGGCTTATAGCATCCTGCTTTTGCCACTAGGATTATAGCTTAGCAAGTAATAATAATAATAATAATAATAATAATAATAATAATAATAATAATAATAGGAATTGACGCTGTCTAATTCAGATTAAAAAGAATTCACATTTGACATTTTCTATTAATTGAATATTAGCTTAATTCAATTTTCAAATTGAGAAAGTTGAATTCTGTTGTACCTGAAATTAGCTTATCAAAACGACAACAGAATATTTTTATCATTTGATGAATGAAAATATGGAAAATTACAGTCAAGTTTTCGGACAATGGCTATCATATATATAAAAAAAAATTCTAAACAATTGACGCAGGTCTTAAGAATTTGTATAGTTAACGATATTACAATAAATTTCAAGGTTTGGTCGAGGCTGTCTAGATGCAGGAATTTATCATCATATATCATCTAAATTCATACATACATATATAATTATAAATATACATACATATATATACATATATACATTATATATATATATATATATATATATATATATATATATATGTATATATATATATATATATATATATATACAGTATATATATACATATAAATATATATATGTATATATATATATATATATATACAGTATATATATACATATATATATATATATATATATATATATATATATATCTCAAAAACACAAGCCACCAGTACTAGATTACCGGTATACAACCTGAAAGTAGAACACATTTCTACCCAAATTCATTTATGGGAAATAGAGAAAAAAATAAAGGTTTGATGGAAATACATCAGAATTCCCTAAAAACGATATCCGCCAGTTGAGATTTGAGAGGCAACAGTGACAAAATGACACGTATCCATTTGATTTTGAATGAATTTGATTTTTGGCGATGAGCCCGCCACGCTCGGCAATACATGACAGCGGCATTTTAGTGCAGTCGTGGGAAAAGGTTTGGTGATGGAAGTGCGTTTTTTGTATACTTTGTGCTCTATTTCGGAATTCTGTATATGATGAAATGGGGAACAGGTACGGAACGGAACTGATTGGGGTGGAAAGAGCAGGGGATCAGGAACTGATTGCGATGGAAGGAGAAGGGGATCAGGAACTGATTGGGGTTGTAGGAGTAGGGGAACAGGAACCGATTGAAATGGAAGGAGCAGGGGAACAGGAACTGATTGGGATGGAAGGAGCAGGGGAACAGGAACTGATTGGGATGGAAGGAGCAGGGGAACAGGAACTGATTGGGATGGAAGGAGCAGGGGAACAGGAACTGATTGGGATGGAAGGAGCAGGGGAACAGGAACTGATTGGGATGGAAGGAGCAGGGGAACAGGAACTGATTGGGATGGAAGGAGCAGGGGAACAGGAACTGATTGGGATGGAAGGAGCAGGGGAACAGGAACTGATTGGGATGGAAGGAGAAAAGGAACAGGAACTGATTGGAATGGAAGGAGCAGGGGAACAGGAAGTGATTGGAATGGAAGGAGCAGGGGAACAGGAAGTGATTGGGATTGTATGAGTAGAGGAATACGAACATATTAACATGGAAGGAACAGGAACTGATTGGAATGGAAGGAACAGGGGAACAGGAACTGATTGGGATGGGAGGAGAAAAGGAACAGGAACTGGTCGGGATGGAAGGAGCTAGGGAACAGGAACTGATTGGAATGGAAGGAGCAGGGGAACAGGAAGTGATTGGGATTGTATGAGTAGAGGAACACGAACATATTAACATGGAAGGAACAGGAACTGATTGGAATGGAAGGAACAGGGGAACAGGAACTGATTGGGAGGGGAGGAAAGAGGGAACAGGGACTGATTGGGATGGAAGGATGAGGGTAGCAGGAACTGATTTGGGATGGAAGGAGCAGGGGAACAAGAATTGATTGGGATGGAAGGAGCAGGGGAACAAGAATTGATTGGGATGGAAGGAGCAGGGAAACATGAACTGATTGAGAAGGAGGGAGCAGGGGAACTGGGACTGATTGGGGTGGAAGGAGCAGGTGAACAGAAGATAAAAGCTCTTATTAAAAATACTAGGGAATCCAATATAGAGTAGATTTTTAGTAACACAACCAGAGAAATTTTAGCATCTGGAGACCATTTAATAAATCTTATCCTTAATTTATTGTTTCTATCATTAATTCATTATTATTATCATTATCATATTCATCACATTATTATCTAATAAGCTGATTTGAAGGGCAATACATTCAATTATTTGCTAAGGAAGTCCATAAAGAAACATATCACTACTTGCAAACAAAGGACCTGAAATAAGAGCATTTGCTGAGACGAGCAAATACAATAATCAAAATACAAAGATATCGAGTGACAGATTTACTATCAATATTCTTCGAACACTTTCTAATATTGGCGATGAGCGTTTTATATTTTCTGCGTCTAAACTATTGTACCTTTAATTATCAAATTTTCATTTGATTATATAACCAAACATGTGTTAGCAGACGACAGCTCCTGCAAAATCTTAACATCTTCTAAATATTTTGTAAAACGATTTTAAACAAATGTGCTATTATTTACGTAAAAAAATGATTAGTTACAAATTATTCATGACTACTTTCTATTTTTTTACTCAAAGCATAAGTGTCTTTTTACTTTTTTAATTCTATTTCACATATTAAAGCTTACTCTTTTTAGCGTCAGACCAAAAAGGTTTTGTCGTGTATTACATAGAGCACCGATCATTACCAAAACTGGAATGAATCCAAAATCCTCTGGATATGTTCGTGTCATTTTGTCAATCTTGCCCTTGACTTCCCTCTTATCTTATTTGTTTTTATGGAAACATATATTCTCCAAAAAAAATTGTGGAAAAAATTAATTTATTCTAATTTTCTCCTTTATTATCAATTCATTCTGATACATATCAGGTTGAAATGTTTTGGGTAAAAGCATTTTGAACCTACGCAAAGATAAACACAATCATAAACACATTTTCTCCTTCATAATCAGTTCATTCGGTGATACGTAGGAGGTTGATATGTTTTGGGCAAAAACAATATGAACATACGCACAAACACAATCACACTGTGTACATTCATGTATGCACGTACATGTACGCAGTGTATACACAAAAATTAACATATCTTCCACAAGGCCTCTATATCTGGCTGCTAGTAATGCATGTGTTTTTGTATCCTCGACAATTTATGTATCGGAATCGGTAAAGTGGAACGCCAATTTTACTCCAACCTGGGTTGCCTGATTCATAAAATAGTCCAAATCTTGAATATTTCTTATTTCCTTCTTTTTTCCCTTTTTTTCTTTTTTTTTTTTTTTTTGAAGACTTCCGAACAGGAATATGTTTACTTCTTCCAATGGGATCTAAAAATTTAATAAAAAGATAATATATATATATATATATATATATATATATATATATATATATATATATAATGCATATATAATATATAAAATAGTATATATATATATATATAATATAAAATAGTATATATATATATATATATATATATATATATATATATATATATATGAGTATATATGCACATATGCATTTATATAATGCATATACATTATATTTGTCTTTGTGTGGTTCTAATAAAAATTAATTTTCTATTATGGGATGATTAAGTGACATTTGGATTACGTTTTTTTAAAGAATTCTGTTGAAAGTCAACTGTGTCCCAAAGATGAATAATGAAATTTGGATAACGGAAAAGGTTTTACAGAATAACTTTTCAAAAGCAGATTAGGTAATACGCAAATCAAAATCCTTTGAGGAGACATAACAATTAAAAGTCTAAAGTCTAGTCTAAAATCAATAAATCTTTTACTCCATTTTAGTAAGAATTTAATAAAGAATGTGAAAATTGGGTATTAAACGACATTAAAAATCTGTTTTTAATAGATTTAGCCGAATAGTATTACTTTAATGGTCGAAAAATGATTCAGATGTTCGTAGAAATGTCAGCAAAATGCAAATATGGAAACTACCAAAATGGCCAGCAGTTGCCACACATCTCCAGATGTTTTTTTTTTTTTTTCTGGTTGCCCCATTATTGAGAGGTTGTGCTTCTGAACTTAAGTGTCTTGTTCCATTTGCTAATGAGGTCAAAATCTTAAAGCTTTTCCTTCGGAGTTTTCTTTTACATTCTTCCATTTTCTTACAATACAGGTCTCTCTTACTACCGTCGTCTAGCTAATTTTACCTTTTCCTGCTTTACTTTGTTACAAATTTCTTAAATTACAAGGTGAATTGCCAGATGCTAGATTATTATCCAGCATCTGGCAACCCATTGACGAAAAGCAATCAATGGCCTTGAGCCAGATACATCACTCGAGTTATTTCTCAAGCCAAGACAGTTATCAGCATATCGTTATTACTTGCTTTCATTATCCTTTGACTACCCTTTGCTTCTTGGCCCCAAAGATGTGATTTCATCTACTTAGATTCTGTATCTGTCTATGGGCACTGTATTATGAAATGTATTAGTTTCCGTTATTATTATCTTAAGACAACAGCATCATTGCTATACATTTCAAGTCTAAAGATACCATTTCAAAGAAATTATAGCCAGACTTCAAATGCAGGGACAAGAATTTCAATCGCAGATCTCGTAATAATTAAATGTGTTAATTATACGTTTCGCAGTTACTGTTGTTAACATTTATACAGCTACAACTACAGTATTAGGGGATAGGATAGGTGGGGTGGGGGAGGGGAGGGGAGGGGAGTTAGGATTGTAAGGATTGGAGGAAATAGTGTAAAAGTGAAGTACAGTGGGAGGTGAAAAGATTAGGACAGACCCAATAGCTTTGTTGTTGTTGTTTTTTTTTTTTTTTTTTTTTTTTTTTTTTTTGAAACATCATGCAAGAAATAGCAATAACAAAAAGCTAATATTATAAGATTCGTCGAAGATATCTAGTCAGTAGTGGTTACCAATGCATTATCTATTAAAGTTGCTACAATATTATATTGTGTTGGGTCTCTAACATCTTTCTTTCCTAAAAAATAAATTCCATTTTATACTCAATCTATCCAATAAACTCTCAAAGGGAAAATGAACCCGATTCTTCGATATAAATGCAAATTACTCTTGAAAGGTTTGAATCACTACGGGATTGTTCTCAGTTATTCCATAAATATCTTTGACGACAAATTATTTACAAATAACTTTCCTATTATGATTAACATTATGATATCTAGTGAAAGATTTTTCTGTCAAAAGAGCAAAGGTTAACCTCGATCATATGTTTTGATGGTTAGGTCAAATTAAACACTGAATTTGCTCTTGTTAATAGAAGCAAAACATATTTATCCTTTTACCGTTGGCAATTTTGCATAAATTTGTTTATTCTAAACTTACCTGTCGTAAGTAAACATATATTAAAATATACATTAATCAATTAGCATAAGAGTGAAATTTTACATTAAAATAATCCAAGGAATAAGAATGAGAAATTAATACAAAATACCATGGTAGCAGTATCTCTCTCTCTCTCTCTCTCTCTCTCTCTCTCTTTCTCTCTCTCTTTCTCTCTCTCTCTCTCTCTCTCTCTCTCTCTCTCTCTCTCTCTCTCTCTCTCTCTCTCTCCGTTAATGCTTGAGCTACAAGTGAACTAAAATACTAGTTAGGATCAATGTTTAATCTGCATTTTGAAAAAAAAAAAAAATTATCAGCTATGCGGGTTTTCCATGTCTGCGTCGCTTGAAAACTTTCTTTTAGTATTAGACAAATCACAGGGTAAATTAGGACCAAAAATTAGCAACACTCTAATAGTTTAGTTTTTTCCTTATTAATTTACAAATAACAAAGTTACCAATATGGAATTTTGTTGAGGAAAATTAAATAAACTGATAAATATTCAAACAGGAATTCTAATTAGATTTGCATATATCTTTTATGCACTTCCCTTTATATTGATTACTGACAAGACGCATTCACTTTTCAAATGCAAAATAAAGAGGAAAAGAAAAACCATCATAAAAATCACAAAATGCTCATCGCCATGTGACGGCTACGACGTAGATAAGATATCTCTTGGGGGCCATCATTATCCGAAAATCGTATCAGAAATCACGACACCAAATCAGGGCACCATTACCGTCAATACGAAATGGACATCGAAGGTGCAAGAAACCAACGTATTTCTCTCTCTCTCTCTCTCTCTCTCTCTCTCTCTCTCTCTCTCTCTCTCTCTCTCTCTCTCTCTCACAAACACATGTACACACACACGCATACATACAGGTGACGAGAATCTGTTCAGTGAAATTAACTACTAGAATTGTTTTAGAACACTTCTTGAATTAGACATGAATCTCTCTCTCTCTCTCTCTCTCTCTCTCTCTCTCTCTCTCTCTCTCTCTCTCTCTCTCTCTCTCTCTCTCTCTCTCTCTCTCTCAGTTTATTTAGGAATTATACTAGAATAGGGAGGTGGAAGAAATTTTAATTAATACCTCCAATTGATTATATTAATCACATTTGTTTAAATATTCCTTCACAATTTCCCTAAAAAGTTATGAGTCAGTTTAATTCTACTTCCTGAATTCGATATAATTATTTAGACCAGAGATTATATTAGCAAACCCCCCCCCCCCCTCTCTCTCTCTCTCTCTCTCTCTCTCTCTCTCTCTCTCTCTCCTCTCTCTCTCTCTCTCTCTCCCCAATTCTTAAAGGAGTAACAAATGTAGATTACAACAATCTATTCAAGCTTAGCACAAATCAGTCCAGAGGTAACGGATACAATCTGGAATTAAAAAGATACAACACTCAATGTGGCAGTTTCTTTACATACAAAATAGCAAATACATTGAATAGACTTCCAGCGGATGTAGTAAGCAGTAACACGGTAAACGAGTTCAAGAATAAGTTAGACAAAATGATAAGAACTCTTTAAAATCTTAAACTAAATCGCTCTACCAAAGAGCTAATGGAGTCTCCGCGGATGGACTAAAAAGTCTTTGAGCCATCCAAAATCCTTGTAAGTCTCTCTCTCTCTCTCTCTCTCTCTCTCTCTCTCTCTCTCTCTCTCTCTCTCTCTCTCTCTCTCTCTCTCTCAAATTCTCGTTTTCCAAAGGTCTCATCATCTTCAAGTTAATTGTTTTTGAAATGTGGTGCGTTCAACGTTCAACTTTTTAAAAGACAATTAACTTCTATTATACTATGGGATGCACACTAAAATGATTGCTAAGATAAGAAAAAAATTAACCTTTGCATTATTTTACTTATAATTGGTTTTAATATATACATAGATATACATACTGTACTTACAAACATATATGTATATATAGACTTATATATTTATACATATATAGATATATAAATATATATATACAGTATATATATATATATATATATATATATATATATATAAAATATAAATACTTAAAACACAGAAAAATATGGTATATAAATACAAATATGAATGCATGTATATATGTCAATGCTGGCATTGCTTCGACTCAGAGGTATAGGTTCGAATCCTTGCCCAGACAGAAGCATTTATCATAAATGAATTTCCAGTGGATATTCATTCCTAAAGGTAAAATTCGATATCAAATGCCTCACACACACACATATATATACATAAATAAATAAATAAATATATATATATATATATATATATATATATATATATATATACATATATATATATATATATATATATATATATATATATATATATATATACTCCAGACCTTGTGTTTATAAGGCTGTGGAAATTGCCTTTTTTCTCATTTCTTATTTCTTATATTCTCTTTCGAGGTATCTCCAAAATGCCATCATCCACCCAAACCCACAAGACCAGAACCACCTTAAAGTGAGATGGTTGACTAGCTCAGCTCAGTAACGGTTTCTCCGCTCCCACTAAGACACCCACTGTTGTCCTTAAGGTTAACCCGTAACATTTCCATCACTCGAGAAGCCATTCCCTTGGCATTACGCGTGAAGGGAATTAGCTGACGTTCAACCGGGTGCCTTAAGCCTATCTAAATTCCCTTGCCTTTGCCCAAGATATTCCCTCTTGTGCGCAACAGGTTTAATTTATTTCACTTGGCGTTGGATGTTTAGAACTTAGCAAGTAATAATAATAATAATAATAATAATAATAATAATAATAATAATAATAAGAAATGATAATATTAATAATAAATAATAATAATAAAAATAATAATAATAATAAATAATAATAATAATAATAATAATAATAATAATAAAAGGGCATATGGGAATGACATGTAAAAGATGGACATTAAGAATAACTGACTTGGTCCCTAGATATTACAAAAGAAGCATACTATTATATTACTTTTTGTTTCGTCTAGTATACGGATAAGTATTTTTAGCTATTTATTTAAAAGTTGAAAGAATTAGAAACCTAATATGCTTGTAATCTTTTAATGAGTTCCCGAATATGAAAATAAGACGAAGAATTTCATTAGGCGTTATCTTCGGCATCTTAAATCACACTTTAATGTATAATATACAAATTAAGAGGAATTAATATTGGTTCAAGGATTTTACTGTCTTTTGAGTTCATTTCATTTCAGACGGTACTTTCATATCACATCTATTATTATTATTATTATTATTACTATCCAAGCTACAACCCTAGTTAGAAAAGCAAGATGCTATAAGCCCAGGGGCTCCAACAGGGAAAAATAGCCCAGTGAGGAAAGGAAATAAGGAAATAAATAAATGAAGAGAACAAATTAACAATAAATCATTCTAAAATAAGAAACAACGTCAAAACAGATATGTCATATAATAAACTATCAACAACATCAAAAACAAATATGTCATAAATAAACTATAAAAAGACTATGTCCGCCTGGTCAACAAAAAAGCATTTGCTCCAACTTTGAACTTTTGAAGTTCTACTGATTCAAACACCCGATTAGGAAGATCATTCCACAACTTGGTCACAGCTGGAATAAAACTTCTAGAGTACTGCGTAGTATTGAGCCTCGTGATGGAGAAGGCCTGGCTATTAGAATTAACTGCCTGCCTAGTATTACGAACAGGATAGAATTGTCCAGGGAGGTTGGGCCACATGGAATCACATTTTTAATAACCTAACTCTAGATACCCAACCAATTTCGTAGACTTGAGAACAAAGCCTTCAGATGAATATTGTGAGTTGTATGGCAAGACAGGAGTAGAAATTAAACTATAAGAGATTATGAAAGTGCCATATGTGGATGAGATCAGGATGAGCGGTAGATGGAAATGGTTAAAGCATGCTCCTCGCAGTCCCCAAAAGAGATTAGCTCACTACTCTTTAGAAGACCCTGGCCTACATGGCTGAGGACTATGAAGCGTGAAGTAGGAGATGACGAATGGAGAAGTATTGATTTAAATGCTCAAGATAATAGACTACTGGAAAAATCTAACTAAGACCCTTGGCGTCAATAGGTGTAGGAGATGAAGATGATGATAATGAACTCTAGATACTATAATTTTCCGGAGCTTATCTAACCCTAATTGGATAGCTCTTTGCACTCCAAGCATTGTCTTACGTTTATTTGACAAACAAGAGGGGGATTCTTCCCTTGTATTTGTTCAGCCGTGACCATCTTCAGTCTACGGAAACTACAAGTATATGTTTATGTTTGTGTTTGGAGAAAACAGGGTTCAACCTCTTTCCCTTTTCTGCGGAAAGGCGACGAGGAAAAGGTTATTTCATGATGGACAATTGTTTTCATCATGGTAGAGATTATCATATGTGGTAAAAAGCCCAATGATGCCAGACGGTTTCCTTATTTGCATGCTAACTAAGTTAATGGAAAACATATTTTAAACATCAATTAATAAAAAGAAATCATATAGATGAAAATATGTCAAAAGAAGGGTGATGCATGGGATATTCCCATTTTATAAGATAGTTTTCGTTTTACAGAAATGGTTTCCATACGAAAATACACAAATTTATCTGTAAAAAAAAAAAAAAAAAAAAAAAAAAAAAAAAAAAAAAAACCGCATGCTAAGGTTAGTGAAATTGATGGCCAAAGGTAGGAAAAGAATTAGACAGCCTTGTAGAATTAAATTCAAGAAAGCAAGAGAGCTTATTGGAGAGAACAGACAAATTTTGAATTAGTACTAAAACTCATAACTACTGTTTTGCATATCTTTTTCTTTTCACGAGAAAAGACAAAGAAAAGCTGATATTTCCTTGAGTTCTTTGACCCAAGTCTGTTTCCTGTACAGATGTAGTGCACTTTCCATAACCTCTTTCCGTTTGAGAGAGAGAGAGAGAGAGAGAGAGAGAGAGGGAGAGAGAGAGAGAGAGAGAGAGAGAGAGAGAGAGAGAGAGAGAGAGAGAGAGAGAGAGAGACACTGACTTTTATTGTTATCCATTTTCGAGAGGAAAGGAAAAGGCTTAAAAGAAAAAAATAGGATACACTTGAAATTCTGTTTCGTGTCTCAGAATTTTGGGATTTTGTATTTCAACTCTACCAGCATTCATTCGATTCCCCACGAAAAGAAGATTTTTATTCAATGCGTTTTCGAAGACGGAAAAATTTCCGTCAAGACTGAAAAATGTAAATTAAAAAAGTGTATACTCAAATAACTATACATAAACAAAGGAGTCCCATATTAACTTGGGCACATTCGGCGTGTATGTTATCTTATGCCGTTTCACAGTCTTATAAATTCCCCAATCCACATTAGTTCATTCCTCCCAAGCTACAATCACATCATATATTTTTCATGAAAATTCACACAAATCTATATAAAATCCTGTTCATAAATAAAATTAATTGTAACCGAACCAAAATCATAACCCTCTCCATGGTAATGTTTTAGGAAACAACTTTAATCAAATTGTTCAAATCAACCTAAGTTTCAATCAAATTATTCAAATCAACCTAAGTTTCAATCAAATTATTCAAATCAACCTAAGTTTCAATCAAATTGTTCAAATCAACCTAAGTTTCAATCAAATTATTCAAATCAACCTAAGTTTCAATCAAACTGTTCAAATCAACTTAAGTTTCAATCAAACTGTTCAAATCAACCTAAGTTTCAATCAAATTATTCAAATCAACCTAAGTTTCAATCAAATTGTTCAAATCAACCTAAATTTCAATCAAATTGTTCAAATCAACCTATTCTAATCAACCTAAGTGGTTGGATGACCTAAAGTCTAAGCTATCGTCATAAGATCAATACATTCTGTCACATCGGCGAGTTTACCATTAAAGGTTGTCAAGAAAATAGGATAAATTAAATCTACAGAAAACGGGAAAGTTATAAATTAGAATTGAATATAAAAAAAAAAACTTGATAAACTTCTTTTTAATAGAAGTATACGTTATAGAAAGGGAATAAATAAAATTTCATCAAATGAGTTCTCGTTTTATATGAAACCATCTCTCCTTTGTTATTAGACTCCCATAAAATCCTCCCGTTAACAAATTTAGACTTTACTGACCTTACATTAGGTATAAATAGACTCCATTCGTAAAAAAATAATAATACCAATTCCCTAATATCGCAAGAGGGTCTGCCCCTCTCTTTTATTCTTCTCCTGTACTTCTCTTTCTCCCTATTTCCTTAATCTTTCCCTTCCCGAGTACCTGCCTTTGAGCTATAAACTGCAATTGTATCCAGGGGTACTCTTCCTTTCCCCATATTCCCCACTTCCCTATTATTATTATTGAAATCAAATAATTATCTCTTACTACTTAAGATACAGGGGAAGGTTAGAATGGGAGTATTATTTTACCTATAGTCCTTAACAGTTTATCTACCTTTCTACGTACCACTTCCTTCTTCAGATATCTTAAGACCAAGATTGAAACTCATTCAGAGGAATGTCGTAATAATAAGGACCAAAACAAAACTCGGAGCTCTACTAATACACCATGTCACACATTCACAAATTCAAGTCAATCCAGATGCTAAGGTCAAGAAAAAAGGAGAGGAGCTAGCAACCTGGGCACTAAGAACATACAGATATCCTCACAAATAAAAAAAATATATAGCTATATATGAATAGAATAATCTTTTATATATAATACACACGCATATATATAGTTTATATATTATATGCATATATATATACACAGTATATATATACATACATACATACACACACATATATATATATATATAAATATATACATATATATATATATATATATATATATATATATATATATATATATATATATATGGGGGTGTGGACTGGCATAAAAGACCATGAACAGAAGCGAGTGGAAGGACATGTTTGAGGCCTTTGTCCTGCAGTGGCCTAGTAACGGCTGATGATGATGATGATAATGATGATGATATACATACATATATATATATATATATATATATATATATATATACATATATATATATAATATAATATATATATATATAATTATATATAGTGACGGTGAAAACTGGTAGGAGAAAGGAATTAGCATCTAGAGTGAATATGAATCTGTTGAGGTGGTGGTTTGGCCATGTAGAGAGAATGAAAAATGGTCGTCTGCTGAAGATGGTCATGAATACAATAGTTGATGGGAGAAGTGCAAGAGGCACGCCAATGTTTGGTTGGATAGCTGGAGTGAAGAAAGGTGACAGGAGGATAAATGTGAGAGAGGCAAAAGAGAATAAAAATTAATGGCGAGCAATTGTGACGCAGTTCCCATTGGCCCTACTGGTACCTGGAGTCACCAAAACTGCTGAAGTAGCTGCAGTAGGGGAGTCAGCATATGAAGCTTCATTTGTGGTGGAAAATGGGGGAGGGTGGGCTGTGGCACCCTAGCAGTACCAACCAGACTCGTCGGGCAAAGAGGAACGATGAGAAATTAAAATCCCCTTTTGTTTCTTTTTTAATGTCGGTTACCTCCCAAAATTGGGGGAAGTGCCATGGTAGGTAGATAGATAAATAGGTAGAGATAGATAAATATACAGTATATGTATAACATATAAGTAAATATAAATGTATATATACATGTATATATATTTATGTATGTATGTGTATATATATGTATGTATATATATATATATATATATATATATATATATATATATATATATCCTTGAAGTTTGAAATCAAGGGTATATATAGTTACATACAGACGCATATATACATATATGTATACACACACATGAGCTTGTGTATGTGTGTGTGTTTGTGTGTGATTGTTTGTTGATATGAATATGAGCGTGAATGGCTAACAATAATAATGTGCATCATTTAAGTTAACGAAAACTTCTTGTGGCAAAAATTTTTACATTTTTCAGGCTAAAGCATCAGAGATAAATGTTGACGATAATAAATTCGGGAATATTAAGATATTCAATGAAAATTGGAAAAATCAAAACATAAAAATATCTAGTAATTCTCTTTATGGAAATCATCAACAGTTTTTAAAATACTAAAAATCACTAATGTTTTGTAGTGAATTCCATTTTATGTTTATTTCTTTATTATTAGCCTTATTACTTGCTAAGCTACAACCCTAGTTGGAAAAGTAGGATGCGATAACCCCAATGACTCCAACAAGGAAAACAGCCCAGTGAGGAAAGGAAACGAGGAAAAATAAAATATTTCAAGAACAGCAACAACAAAATAAATATCTCCTATATAAACTATAAAAACTTTCACAAAACAAGAGGAAGAGAAAAAAGATAGAATAGTGTGCCCTAGCGTATCCTCAAGCCTGAGAACTCTAACCCAAGAGCGTGGAAGACCATAGTAAAGAGGCTATGGCACTATCCAAGACTAGAGAACAATGGTTTAATTTTGGAGTGTCCTCCTAGAAGAGCTGCTTACCATAGCTAAAGAGTCTTCTACCCTTACCTAGAGGAAAGGGGCCACTGAACAATGATAGTGCAGTAACCCCTTTGGTGAAGAAGAATTGTTTGGTAATCTCAGTGTTAGGTGTATGAGGACAAAGGACAATATGTAAAGAATAGGCCACACTATTCGGTGTATGTGTAAGCAAAGGGAAAATAAACCGTAACCAGAGAGAAGATTCTAATGTAGTACTGTCTGACCAGTCAAAGGACTCCATAACTCTCTAGTGGTAGTATCTCAACGGGTGGCTACTACCTACAGACAAGTAAGTGTTTTGTTTTAGGGGGAATTGGTGAATATCAATTCCTATTTAGCAATAAAAGATATAAAATATATTAATGCAAAGGCAGTAAAACAAAAGATAAAATATTTGTTTCTTCCCTTAAAACTTGGAATCACACAAAACAAATAAAACATTTCCATTTCTTAATTCTCAATTACCCAGAGTCACTGGAGTTTTAAACACGATTCACTGTTCTCTCAGCTGAATAATTCAATCGCTTTGCCAGAAGTCATTTTGAGATATCAACAAAGACAATATTTTGTTTGTTTTCAACAAAGAACAAAGGATCTAAATGTGATTTTTTCCAGTAAAGAATATTAATGAAATGCTTAAATTTAATGCTGTAAATCAAAAATTCAAAATTATCTTGTATCATTACTGGAATAAGTTCATTATTCAAAATTATTTTTTATAGTTACTGGAATTAATTAATTATTCAAAATTAGTTTTTATAGTTACTGCAATAAGTAAATTATTCAAAATTATCTTTTATAGTTACTGGAATAAATTAATTATTCAAAATTAGTTTTTATAATTACTGCAATAAGTTCATTACTCAAAATCATTTTTTATAGTTACTGGAATAAATAAATTATTCAAAATTAGTTTTTATAGTTACTGGAGTAAGTTAATTATTCAAAATTATTTTTTATAGTTACTGGAGTAAGTTAATTATTCAAAATTATTTTTTATAGTTACCGGAATAAGCATTTATTCACAATTATCTTTCATAGTTACTGGAAAAAGTTAATTATTGAAAATTATTTTTTATAGTTACTGGAATAAGTTAATTATTCAAAATTCTTTTTTTATGGTTCTGGAATAAGTTAATTATCCCCAATTTGTTATTCAAACATTGGGCTTGTTAGAATAATTATGTAGGTCAGAAAATTTTACTACTTATACTTTCCTAATTTCTTTTAAGCATATCTTGGTGTTTCTTCGGTTTTACAAACAACGTGAAGAAAACAAATGTCATAAAAGATAAGCAAAGTAAGCAATTCTTCGTAAAATAACTATAACACTTAATAATTGCGCTTACCATTATCTTTTGTTATGTAGACTGATCATTCAATTAGCAATCTGAAATGTTATGGTGCGTATACAGATGCAATGCAAACGAACACTTAATAAATAGAGGTTATAATTTCTGTATTTCATATTTTATTCCATGTTTATACGTGTGTATGGACATGATATGATCGGGGTTGACAACTATTTTTTTCTGCATATACAAGAGAAAAGAAAAATCCTGAAGTAATGAATATGAACATTGGAGATAAGACAACAAATTAAAAGTGTTTTTTTGACCATGAGCAGGAAGAAAATATTGTTAAGGTTACGAAGATTTTCGAATGATCCATTTTTCTAGAGTATCGCTAATCCAGGTATTCCAACTTTTCAATTATTTTCAGCAACATTAAGGGATGTATTACTAATTGCAGAAGTTACAATTTCCTTGCACATAATGATGCGCTAGGAACATAGCCATTACAGCCTGACATTTGTTTTTTTTACCAGCGAATACCCTATATAAATAGCCTAGATGGCTCACTTAGGGAACCTATTCTTTTCTATTGTCATTTTTATATAATTTTTATTTCCTAAAAAGATGTGCTAGACAGGATCATTCGAAATCGGGATTAGCTGATGAACTCTAAGTAAAAAAATTTCTTGTTATTTTTCTTACTTTTATATTTCAAATTCATTTGAACTCTCGTTCCCTTGTTAAGATTTTTTTTTCGAGATACAGAATAATCTAAGAAAAATTTTGCGACTTTTCCATGCTTTTAAAGAAAAGTTAGGATGTCGTAAACCCACCGTGTTAAATACATGCTGTATTTTTTTTCTTTTCTTTTTAATATTCGTGACGGTATGGAATTTCCATTTAATCTTACAAATCAGCTTTTCTAATCCTGAAGTGCTTGAACTACAGTGCCATGACTTTTAAAGAAAAGTTTGGATGTCTTAAACCCACCGTGTTAAATACATGCCGTTTTTTTTTTTTTAAATATTCGTGACGATAAGGAATTTCCATTTAATCTTACAAATCAGCTTTCCTAATCCTGATGTACTTGAACTACAGTACCATGACTTAGGTTCGAGGAGTAATAAGAAAATAGCATTCAAATTTAAAGTGTGTCCTTCTATGATACTATTCGAAAAAAAAATCAAGTGTTAATAAATTACTGTAAATATTGAAAGAGTTTGACAGCATACCATCACTCAAGGATTTAACTACTACACTGTAATTGTTCAGTGGCTACTTTACACTTCTTTCCATTTGGTAAGGGTAGAAGAGACTAGCTATGGTAAGCAACTCATCTTGGAGAAAGACACACCAAAATCAAATCTTTGTTTTCTAGTCTTGGGTCGTGCCATAGCCTGTGTATCATGGTCTTCCACTGTCTTGGGTTAGAGTTCTCTTGCTTGAGGATACACTCGGGCACACTATTCTATCTGTTTCTTTATTCCTTATCCTCCCTGAATTCTTTTCCCTGTTGGGGCCCTTGGGCTTATAGCATACTCCTTTTCCAACTAGGATTATACTTTATTAAATAATAATAATAATAATAATAATAATAATAATAATAATAATAATAATAATAATAATAAGCTTAAAACAAATTTTAGAAATCACAATGATAATTATTACAATGAAAGTGTTTGTTTCCTCTAAGGCGAGGCGAGGAAAACAAAACTGAACTATGCAAAGGAGAAAATAATAGAAACTATAATAAACTTATCTTTCACGTACGGTACATAAAAAAAAAAACAGCCATAAACCATCGACTTCGTTTTCCATGTACAATAAAAAAAAATGCCTCATAGTAAATACAAGATGTTCCACGCAAGTCGTAATTCTCCACAACGTTGCTTTCCTTGACTACAGAAAATGGAGATACGATGGTATTTTACGGCTGTAGTTTCAAAAAAAAAAAAAAAAAAAAAAAAAAAAAAACACACACACACACACCAAGAGAAATTTATGACCGGTCTGGTTTAGACATCCTGTGAAATAGGTTTCCATACAATGATAAAAGGAAAAGATTGAAAAAGAAGGTAGCGTGTTGAAGGAAATATGCAGAGGTGGTAAACATACGAAAATGAGATCATTTGTTTATGGACTGATGGAGGACTAACTTCAGTTGAACAGTTTGAACATATCATTTTCTGACCAGTAAAATATAAGAAAATGAGTTCGTAACGCTATTGTTTTTATCTCAAATAATATAAATGAATTTTTTTTTCTGACTACGATTGATAATTTGCGCTCGACATACTAAGCATTTTAGTAAAAAAAAAAAAAAAAAAAAAAAAAATAGATTTTCGATGAAGAAAAACACATTTCGTTACGCAATACTCATAAAAGACTTGAAATAATAAAAATTACAAATCATATAAGGTTTTCAATGTAACAGGAAATTAAATATTGTATATTTATATTTCTCGAACATAAATAAGAGCTAAATAAACTTATACTCCATGTTAATATTAAGACAACTTTTCACACACAAATACTGACACCAATAATTATAATCCTTATATTTAAAAGAAGCAGAGCCAAGTTAGTTTTTCAAGTACATGGATATTTAATGAGGATAAAAATATATTTTGCCAAGCGTTATAATAAACAAAATATAGTCGGCTTATTTGGTTATGCAGCTTTCATAAAACACTATTTATTTATGTACTGAACAAGTAGCCGGTTTCCTCTTCCCTTTTACAGAGAGAGAGAGAGAGAGAGAGAGAGAGAGAGAGAGAGAGAGAGAGAGAGATTCCTTGTTTATCATTGTGAAAGACGTTATCCATATGGAATTTTCTTGATGCAGGAGATATTTTCATTAAACATTATCGACAAACACGCAATTTTAATTCCTCTTCATTGCTTAAACATGCCACAGTTTTGTCTATCACTGTAATAGCTTGAATGTGCTTTTGTTTACTTATAAGAGAGCAGTATATAGTATTTGTTTATAACTGAAGTTATAGACATTTTCCCGGAGTCTTTGTCTTACCTGGAAAATATTACAAGTAAGAAAAGTCTCGCGTATTTACCTCGGGTTATTCCATAAGCATTGCCCGAACGCGAACACCAACAACAGCGTTGCGCTCATGCATACACAATTCCCTTCTCAGACCACCTCTCTCTCTCTCTCTCTCTCTCTCTCTCTCTCTCTCTCTCTCACACACACACACACACACACACAATTCTGTAACTAGCATTGCCGAGTTTATAATTTCTATTTCAATACAGGTCTGTAATGGGATAGTTTGAAAATATAGTACTGGCTTTAATTTCCTTCACGTCTGATACACAGTATTTTCAAACAAAAAAGATTAAAGTCCCATTGAAAAAATAGTAAATAACCTACTACCTTTACTTTTCAATCATTAGAATTTAGTATATATAAAAAACATTTATAGATTAAAATGAATAGAACCATATTAGTGGATAATCTAAAATCGATTGTAGCTGTAATCCCATTTACTGCAATGTATACGGCGAGAACAAATTAAACTTCAATACATGAACATTTGCATTAAAACATTTACCGCAGTTAACGATATAAGTTCTAGACATTATTACCTCGGGACGTTGGGCAAACTTCAGACAAATGCCATTAATTCTTTCTTAAAAGGGTGTTAATTGGTATAGTAAAATATAGACTGGAAAATTTTTGTATATATATACATATATATACATATATATACACGTATGTATATATATATATATATATATATATATATATATATATATATATAGTGTGTGTGTGTGTCAAAAACGAGGTAAAGTGCAGATGTGAATTCAGTGAATTAAAGACAATATTTGAGAGAGATATTTCAAGAAAAAAGGATAGGAAGATATTCCAAACTTCTAAATGAGGAGGAAGAAAAACAGACACTAAACATATGTACGAATCTACTTTGACAAAGTGCATTGCAGGAAATAGCCTCAAGACACGTCTTCTTATGTCAAGGTAGTCTTCCTTCAGTTTATTCCAGTCGTTTTATTAAACTTCAGTTCTTGACATCTTGTCTATTAAACACAATTCCTTATGAAGTAACAGAAAATAAATAAAATTAAGAAGAAAAAGAAGTACTGTTTAATTATATATCATAAAAATTCCCTCAAATTTAATAGTATCATAATACGAATAAATTTGAGAATTATATTCCTAAAAAGAACTAAAACTGATTTATGAAATAAAAACATAAAATCGATATTTTGAAGACGATTTGGCTTTCTGGACGATGTAATTTACAGTGATGTGTTAAAATTGAGTATAATCATTACACAGAATAAAAAATTTGTGACAGAACAATATAATAAAAGAAAGAAATTATGTCAACAGGATATTGAATTTGCCTAATTTAGAGGGCGTTAATCTAAATATCCTCTATAAAATATTTTTCGACCATGTTATTTACAGTTATGTGTTAAAATTGAGTATCATCATTACACAGGATTAAAAATTGTGACTTAACACTAGAAAAAAGGAAAGAAATTATGTCAACGGGATATTGAATGTGCCTTCAATGAAAATTGCATTAGAGAGAAGCTAAACTATAACAATAATTTCAAGGCCCTTTATCTAAATATCCTCTTAAAAATAGAATTATTAGACTAAAATTCAAAATTAGGAGCAAGAGTTAATGGAAAGCGGTGAGGAAAAAGATGAAATCTGGTTGGCCAAATCACGGACCATTACTTTCAAAGCAGATGAAGTTTGCTAAAGTCTTAGGGGCTTGTAAAGAGAGATAAAAATGGGGGGGGGGGATTTTCTGAACCTGGAACAGACATAGTAAAGAAGTAGGCGTTGTAGTGTCATCGATTATAAGCGTGTTATAGGGTGCTGTTGGATGAAAGTATATACGAGTATATACAGTACAAGTGTAAAAAGAGATTATTTCACAAAACGTTTAACTGGATTCATAGTCCTACATGGCTTAGGACTATAAAGCGCGAAGTAGGAGATGATGAATGGAGAAGTATTGAATTAAAAGCTCCAGATAGAGACGACTGGCGAAATCTAACCGAGGTCCTCTGCGTCAATAGGCGTAGGAGGAGATGATGATGATGATGATGATGATGATGATAATGATGATGATGATATAGAACGTAAAGAAATTAAAGCAACTTGAGCAACGATTGATTGTCACCAGGATAATGGATTACGAACGTTTGCTCCAAAGGGCTGCTGAGAAGGAAAATGTATATTTTCCGGTATCAGAGACATTGACTTCAGATGCCGATAACTTTCGGTTAATTATACCTTTTGTATTCGTAAAGTTATCTAAATTATTTAAATTCAAATTTGATGGTTAGGTAACCCTAAGCTTATAGCTGGGAGTTGATAATTTGATACTACGTTGTTTGTATACACGAGATGCTTGTGTTGGATAAATCTTAATCAAATAAAGAGCTCTGCATGGAGTGAATGAAGCTCAGCTAAAAGAATAATATATAAATACAACCGGTTTAGGTGTGAAAAACGAACGAGGATCAACTTATCTATATTGACGTATTCATAATTTTAAAATACGTAAAATGCACCTGTATTCATAACATTTGGGTTTAAAGATTTAAAGGCCACTCATGAATGGCAGAGGCAAGGGACACTCACGTTGCCCTAGGCATAGAGATTGACCATATATACAAATGATCAGCGCCCAAGCCACCTCTCCACCCAAACTGAGACCAAGGAGGGCCAGGCAATGCCTGTCGATGACTCAGCTGATAGACCTTAAGCTCCCCAATCACCCCATCGTTAGCTCACAAGGATGGTGAGGTTGCAACGACCAAAGAAACTGCCGAGTTTGAGCGGGACTCTAACCCCATTATGGCGTTCACCAGTACGGGACGTTACCACATACAAAATATAATCAACAATTATACATAATCAAAAGAAAGAGCAAATGTGTAACGTGTAACAAAATAGTGAAAAAGGATATTTGAGCTAGAAAAGAAAAAAAAAAGTTTGGGAAGCATTTTCAATACATTAAAAATTGGGGTTAAAAAAGGCGTAACGAAACATCATCCTCATTATCCCCGTCATCCTCATTTTAAGAAATGCAGATAATCTGTTTTCCTTTTACGTCCCCTATCTTCATGGCAGAATGAAAATCACTATCGAGATGTTAATTTAATCTTCCTCCCCTCTATTGACACAAACACTCGTTCTCCTGGTTCTTTCACTTATATCAGGATTATATTCTACATGTTACATTTTCCAATTAATTTATCTCTTTTACAAATCTCTGTGAAATGCATCTCTCTCTCTCTCTCTCTCTCTCTCTCTCTCTCTCTCTCTCTCATATATATATATATATATATATATACATACATATATATATATATATATATATACATGCGTGGACATATATACATATACATGTGTATATATACATATATATATAGATTATATATATACATATATACATACATATATATGTGTGTGTATAAGACACTCTGGCTACATACACAAACAAACTCTTACCTACGCATGCCTAGATACAAACAAAATCCATTTTACACATTGCATGTGGTCCAAGAAAAGAAATATATTTGGCCTATCATAATAATAATCCTCCACACTTCGAAGACTTCCGGAAAAAAAATATTAACTATTTTCTTAACATCTAAACATAATTAAGCTACATTATACCACAAAGTCGATTATTTTAGGGACTTCTATGTTTATTTTATCGTGTATCCCTTAATGAAATTCCAAAATCCCCCGGCTTATAATTGTAATTTGTTTCGTGTCTAATACAAGATAGTATGTAATGTTCGGGTTTTATATATTTATGTTAAAAACCTTCTATAATTGTCTAGAAATATACAAAACACAATAATATATATACATATATATATATATATATATATACATATATACTGGATATATATATATATATATATATGTATACATATGCATATTAAATATATATATATATATATATATATATCTTATATATAATTATACATGATACAATAATCGTATATAATATAAGATATAATATATATGTATGTGCTGTATATATACCAATACATAATGGGTACGTGTGTGTTTGCCTTCGTATTTATATACTTAAACCCATCCATATCTCCATCATGAGGCTCAATACTACACAGTATTCTAGAAGTTTTATTCCAGCCGTAACCAAATCGTTAATAATATATTTTCCTAATCGAGTAGTTGAATCAGTAGAACTTCAAAAGTTCAAAGTTACAGCAAATTTTTTTTTTTTTTTTTTTTTTTTTTGTTCAACAGGCGGACATGTCTTCTTATAGTTTATATATGACATATCTGTTTTGACGTTGTTACTGTTTGTAGAATGGTTTATTGTTAATTTGTTCTCATCATTTATTTATTTCCTTATTTCCTTTCCTCACTGAGCTATTTTTCCCTATTGGAGCCCTTGGGCTTATAGCATCTTGCTTCCCCAACTAGGGTTGTAGCTTGGCTAGTAATAATAATATCTATTGTATATATATTAAGCGTTTATTTATTAAGAGATATACATTTTATACACACACACACACACACACACATATATATATATATATATATATATACGTACACACACACACACACATATATATATATATATATACGTACACACACACACACATATATATATATGTGTGTGTGTGTACGTAATATATATATATATATATATATAATAGTCATTATACAGTGGTTAATTTTACATATACATAAAATAGGCACTTCATCTCGATATAAATATCAATATTCATATATCCAAAAACCCATAAAAACAGGGAAAATAATGTTTACATAGAAGAAACCGATAAGAAAAATGAAAATACGATGAGAATCCCGACAGGTTTCATTTATTGTATGTATGTATGTATGTATGTGTGTATGTATGTAAGTATGTATGTATGTAATTACGTTTGCAATATCTACTCTGGATATATAATTTTGTATTTTCCATTAAATCCTTTTGAGATAATAGACGTAAGTATACCGTACATTACAAACCACTCTCATATTTCCGTATCATGTTTCTTTTTCTATTAATGAAAATGGCTGTAAAATTGTATTAATAGTTTGACACATATAAATCATTTAATACCTCTAATGGATTGTTACAAAAAGCTTTAACTGCTAGATATGAAATCTTCGTCGGAACATTTTACAGTAAAATGGTTACTAAAAAATTTAAACATGAAAATAAAATATGCATCTGATAGTCATCGTGTTCATTAATACATTTACCAAAATATATAAGACTAAAAATAATAGAAAATATTGTTATTTTTTTCCCAAGAAAAGTTTTTCTACTTCAAAAAAAATCGCATTCCTAAAACCAGGTTAAACCAGGTACCACGTCATAACAATAAACGCAATAGGAACTATTTTAGCGCTATCTAACTTGTAAGTCCTGGCAGAGGTTGTATATTCGAAAGTTCTTTTCAACATCTAATTAAAGCACAACAAACTATAGGCAAACCTTAATGCTTCTGTAAGTAAAGATAAATCTAGGAAAAACCTACATAAAAATCTAAATAAAAATACTTATAATATATACTCTGTTGCCCGTGTAAGATATCATGAATAGAGAGAGAGAGAGAGAGAGAGAGAGAGAGAGAGAGAGAGAGAATTGCGTATGCATGAGAGAAACGCAATTGCTGCGGTTCCTGTTCGGTCGGAGGTAATGGAATAACCAGAGGTGAATACAATAGACGCGTTGAACCAATACAATTTTCAAGGTAACACAAAGACTACTAGGTTAGAAAGTATGTGAATTAAACGATAAATAAGAAAACAAAATAAGAGTTCTTCCCTTGCAGAAATGAAAACGCAAATGCGCTCTCAGATAAGGTAAAGGCCGCTTATAAATGGGAAAGCAAGTGACACTGACATGGACAAAATTCTCGAGACTAACACAGCGAATAACAGCGGATGTATTGTGTAATGATTGTGTATGTATTGTGAATGTATTAGGAATCCAATCCGCAACCAAAATTTTGTGTAGTTCAAAAATCTGGTAGCGGAAGAAACACCGAGTGCAGATGCATTGAGAACATATGCGGAGGTTGAGCAATTGATTTCAGCAGGAATCACAAATACTGAGTATGTTTGGCGAATGTCTATCAATATTGTACCGTACCTCAGTCACAATTCACCTGGAAGCCTGTGGGACCGGACCTTAACTACATATACTTATGATCAGCGCTAAAGCCGCCTGCACACAAGTTAGGACCAGGGCGGCCAGCCAATGGCTACTGATGACTCAGTAAGTAGACCTATAGGCTCTCCCAAACTGTTCCCCCTCCATACTTAAGTCGCAAGGATGGCGAGGTTACAGACACTTCAAGAAACTATCTACCTTGAGTGTGTCCCAAACCCCAGTCCAAACACAATGCCAACCAGGGATGTTTTTAATAAGTTACCACAACCTTTATACTAACGCACTGCAGAGGACTATAAAGCATCTACAGGAGATTTACAGGAGAAAAGAATGATTATGCCTCAATAACACAGTTAATAATACTCT
>NC_090733.1:130053090-130065590 GCF_036898095.1 Palaemon carinicauda | reverse complement strand
CAAAACTAAGCGTTGCCGAGGGATGACGTCATTGTGATCATCCGGGGGAAGTTGAAATTAGCCCCGCCCCTTTTGAAACGTCACTGCAAGAGCGTGGGTTTGAAAATTACAAAAGCGCGCCAAGATTATTCTCTTTAGACTCCCTATTTCAGTAAGTTTCGCTTAGTGTCTTGATGATTCACAAAATGTTCACTGTTATTATAGCCGGTTGATTGCACCTTGCTCTGTGGATGAGCTTATGGCAGATGCATCTCAGGTTCTCAGGATAATGTGTAAACTACACGTTTTGCGGACTACTATGTATCACTAAACTCAAGACGCCCTCAAGTACTTGACCTGAAATTCCCTCACATACCAACCTTACCACCAATGCTATACATTCCATCCATCTATATATGCATTCCTTGACGTTCTAGTGAAGCTCCAGATTAATGCCTACATAAAGATGAGTATCAGTAAGTCTATAACAATGAAATGTAGAAGCCATGTGCGTTGAAACTGCTACATTTTATGTGAAAATAAAACAAAGCTTGGAGTATAAATTATACATGTAACCTATTTGAAAACGGGGGGAAGTTCTAACACGTCATGCACAGGATTAAAGGTATAATAACTAAAAGTTTCTTTAAAATATTCAACGGACATGCCCACACATATTAACTTTGACACCACTGCAGAGTTGAACAGCCCCTACTCCGGTATATTTACTCCGATTGTGACCGTAAACTGAGCCAGGTTGACACTGCAACAATGTGTTGTCTTACCTGTGTGGAACGTGTAACAGTGACTCCTCAGTTATCTCCAATTTAGATTTCTTCATTAGCTTCACTTTTGTTTATGCAAAACCATGATCCCTCATACTACTGTAATCTCTTGTTTATCTGGAGTGATTGTTATTTCATTCATAATAAAACTAGTCAAAACAAGGAGAAAAAAAGGGAAAAATTTACTCTCCTTTCTAAAATGAGATAGGAAATATAATAAAATTGTTTTCTATTCAATAAGAAATCTCTTTTAGATGCGTCTTTTTTTATTTGTTTCAATCCAAATATTTTAGTCAAGTTGTAAACAACGGAAATCAATGGCTACATGTATATACATTTTATTTTAAAATTGACAAATTATTCAGGCCTAGGCTTATAGTTAATGTAAATACGAAAGATCTTATTTAATTTAAATGGATGTAATAGGAAGTGAGACATAATAGTAGCTTCTATAAGTATGTAGGAGCTTGTAGGCCTACATGAATTCGTACTATGATAGAATTTATACTGCCTTGCAACCTTCATTATATAAGAGAACAATATTTTTTCACATGCTATAGTAAGGATTGAATAGTCCTTTTTAGGGTTTTTAAAATTAATAATCCTTTCTCCCTCACATTTTTTATATTTGCAGTATAGAATGCATAACATTCTTAGAACGTAAACGAAATTTTATTCGTGCTTTGAACATTTAGACTCAGGAGTATTTCAATATAGAGGTTGATAATCTTACGCTTTTTAAAATTATTGTCTAGTGTTTCAAGATCAAAATAAGTAAAAAAAAAATTAAAAATCGTGAATAGGATTAAAACACTGATTTAGTTTTACTATACGAATTTGTTGGCGTGGTTATTTATTTAAAAAAAATTGACATTCTCAATTAATAATCAATTGTAGGCATACGGCAAATTAGGTAATTTTTATCTTTCCAAATACTTGCGTATAACCCTAGTAATGTTACTCGAATATTGCAGGATTCGCAGTGCAGTACATGAATTATTAAATTAGCAAGGTCCTACAACTAAACTGCATTGACGGATGCAAAAAAAATAATAGGTCTAATTTTTCTGTATTTTCATCTCATAATTCTACTCTAAGATTGGAAACGTGGTGAAACTATTTTTTATATAAAAAGAAAAAAAGCCAATATTTCATATGTAAAAAAAAGTTTTTCCTTGTTATTTTTTTAAACAATGTATTATTTAATCATTACAAAAATATGCATAGTTTTTTAACTGCATCCCTGCAGATGACCATTTACTTCAGCCTAAAAATACAGTTTATAAGAATTATATTGCACCGTAATTCACTAATATACAGTAAAGCAATATAAACTGTCCTCTCCTCACCATCATCATTAACTTTAAAAAAGCTATAACGAGAATAAATAAAAATCAACGTTTATATATTAATCATACTATTCACCTTATTAGTTAATAAAACTTGTGTGTGTATATATATATATATATATATATATATATATATATATATATATATATATATATATATATACACATATATATATATATAAAAATATATATATATATATATATATATATATATATATATATATATATATATATATATATATATATAATTTTAGTTAATAAAAGTAAAATGATAACAGAGGAGTGGACAGAATAACAGACACAAATACATGTCCTCCATTAATCATTACGTTTACTCCTAATTGAGACTTTACGACGTCATAAGCAGCTTACGATTAGACTTCTCTATTAGTTTTTTAACAAACATAAGCGACCGTTAGTAAGCTGTGTTTGTAGTACGACCCTGCCGAGGTGCAGATACAACTCCACTATGAAAGTCCTGAGAAAATGGGATGGATCAATCCCGTTTTCTATATGTAGGCAAGGCATGACGTAAAAGCCTCTGGCGTTTTGAACGTTTTTGACATCTTCCCGAATGATATATATATATATATATATATATATATATATATATATATATATATATATATATATATATATATATATATATATATATATATATATATATATATATATATATATATATATAATGAGTATAGAGTTATAATGTTGAGAATAATAGAATCTATCGGAAGAGGCAGGTATAAATAGTTGATTTTGAACTTTAATAATTAACGAAATACATTATAACCTGAGTTTGACAATATAGGGCGGTACACCACGTGGGCATAAGTTTTACATGAATACATGACGAAGTGGATAGTTTCAAAACTATATTACATAATCGTGTAATCACAAGTTCCTGATATGGAACTTTACCCTATATAATGACCCATATGACATTGACTAAATTTTAGCATAAGGAGACGCCGATTAATTAGTTTATCCCTCAGTATAAGATAAGATTGCTTTAAAAATGCATCGCAATATAGAACACGAAACTAAATATTCAGAACCCTCACCATTACATATATTGCATCTAGTAGTCTAATTACACATTGTGAAATAAATAACTAGACATAAAAAGGCATTGGAAATAACACTTCGTAGGCGCACAGTCTCAGATAATTCAACAAGTAGCAGTTGGAACAAAACTTGAGGGAAAATCGAAACAAATAATTACAAAGAACAGTAGACAAACCTGAAGAGCGGTATAAAAATAATGGGGTCGCCTAACAGAACAGCAGCAACATATGATGCAAACACACACACACACACACATATATATATATATATATATATATATATATATATATATATATATATATATATATATATACACTGTATATATATATATATATATATATATATATATATATATATATATATATATATATATTTATATATATATGTATATATGTATATGTATATATATATACATATATATATATATGTGTGTGTGTGTGTGTATACTTATATAAGTATATATATATATATATATATATATATATATACATACATTATTTATATAGATATATATATATATATATATATATATATATATATATATATATATATATATATATATATATATATATACTGTATATGTATATATATATATGGTATTATGGTGGTTTTTATGATTCTTCATCCAATGTTGATAATTTCCTTAAAGCACACAATGTAATTCCTCAACGTTCACAGTGCCCCAAGTGCCGTTCCCTCCTACCTTGCAGGAAAGACATTCACGTGTTTTTATTGTAATACCGAAACCAAGATACCTAAAACCAAAAAGAAAAGTTACTTCTTATAAAGGTACATTTTTGGGAAAAAGTCGCCTACCCCCATGGAAGATAATATTATTTAAAGTTAAGCCGTCAGTCTCACCCTCCCGTGTCCCGCAAGTTTCGACGTCCCCTTCATAAAGGTAAGTCATTCAACTTAAGTCATTATATGTGTTTTGTGACCTGTTAACTTCTAGGTTAGGTTAGGTGGGTTTGTTAGGTTCTGTACCCTTTTTGTACCTTTTTATATATTGTGTAAAGTGTATATGGAACAATTCATTAAAATACACATGATAATATTACCGTGGCATTGCTACCGTTAGCAATGCCTTTGTAACGTTGTTAACACTGTGTATCATTGGTAGCGTTGCTTATTTCAACATTCCTAGTACATACGTGAGTTTTGTGACCTGAGAACTCCTAGGTTAGGTTAGGTGGGTTTGTTGGGTTTTGTACCCTTTTGGTACTATTTATATATTGTGTAAAACTTACATGGAAAAATTATTTAAAATACGTATGGAAATATCTAGCATAACTATTGCTAGTAATGTCACCGTACCGTTGGAAACGCTGTGTATCATTAGTATCGTGGCTAATTTTACCGTTCTCAGTAAATACCTCAGGTTTGTGACCTGTCAACTACTAGGTTAGGTTAGGTGGGTTTCTTAGGTTCTGTACCCCTTTTGTACTTTGTAAATATTGTGTAACCGGTAATATCACCGTAACAATCCCAGTCATCGTTGGTAACACTGTGTATCATTGGTAACGTTGCTAATGTTATCGTTCACAGTACATTCGTGAGTGGAGTGACACCGTTGAACAAGTACTTATATTTAAATATTTTAACACATCATATATGACAACAGTGATTATATTTAGACATTTTAACAGAAAATATATGTTTTCCTGTAGAAAATAATGTGATTTAACCGGTTTTCACCTTCATTTCATCTGTAATAACAGCAACCAATTCGTCGAATTGATTGATCTGTTTGTTTGCGGTTGAAATGAAGGTCAAATTCGGTTAAATCACGTTATTTACTATAAGAAAACATATTTTCTGTTCGAAATCACACCCTGTAATACAATACAACTTTACCGTATATATACATACATACATATATATATATATATATATATATATATATATATATATATATATATATATATATATATATATATATATATATATATATATAATGGATGTTCACAAATTCAGAATAGGTACATTCGAAAAAGACACTGCCAGTAATAACCTAATAGCTTCCATGACGAATACTTTGTCACATCTCTCATAACAAAAGAGCATCTCAAACCGAATATTCTAAAATACAAATGACACTGATAAAAGTAATAGGCTGAACACTCACCATCTGCCGGGCAGGGCGACGGCAGTCCAGGGATGGCAATTTTTGTTTTCTGAAGAACTGGATAGTTGAGACTGGCCAAATGATGTAACAGTTCCATTTAATTCCCAACGATATTGCGTCCTCTTCTGATGGTAAGACAGAGTTAGGTGGTCCACGTAGGCTCTTCTAACCACGCTTTATGGCACATGCTTGTGTTGTCATAAAGCCGGCCTAATCCAAAGCATGTAATGGCGAGATTTCATAACTCTTGAAATGCTTGTTAAAGGTCAATCACTTAAAGCAACACAAGATTCTTGACTCTCAAATCGTCCTCTTCTGATGGTAAGACAGAGTTTGGTGGTCCACGCAGGTCCTTCTAACCATGCTTTATGGCACATGCTTGTGTTGTCATAAAGCCGGCCTAATCCAAAGCATGTAATGGCGAGATTTCATAACTTTTGAAATGCTTGTTGACGGTCAAACACTTAAAACAAGATTCTGGATAATTAAATCGATCATCACATAGCCTTTAGGTAGAGGTGCCATCACATTATTCCAAAACATATACAGGTTTCCTACTAAGCACAAAGAATCAATGCGTGTATGGCAAGCTGAACTGGCACTTAAAAATTATCCGTTTTTGTGTGCTACTTCAATGTTCACATTTCAAAGTGGCTACCGTTAGACTCGGATTTTTCTTTTAAGAGTTAACATCTTGAATAGTCTTTAATACAATTACGTAACCGAGTTAAACCAACATACTTTGGAGACTAATTGGTTATAACGTACAATAGGCCTACATAAAACATTCGTGGTTTAACAGTTAACACAAACTAAGCCTAACGATTTAAACCAAAATACTACCATAAACTTCGTCTTGACGTATACTAGGTCTAATGATTTAAACCAATAAACACCCGTAATTTGTTGTTTATGGTGCCACTTAAACCCTTAAATGTTTTATGAAATCTTGTTTTTTACCTAAACAATCTTTATCAATACCAACACAGTCTCATTAGCCTTTTTTTATTTTGTCGTACACTAGGCCTAATGGCTTATACCAACAAACATTCAAGGTTTCTTATCATGACTTACACTATCATAAACCTAGAGACTTACAGCCAGCAAACTTCCATGGTTTCTAGATTGACTCGTTTCATAGGCCTAACGATTCATACCAACAAACTCTTAGAAATCTTGGATATGACATAATCTAGACGTAATAGTGGTTTCATATCTTGGTTAGGATTTAAAATGCATAGGCCTATTAATGTAAAACCAACAAGACTTACAGCCAGCAAACTTCCATGGTTTCTAGATTGACTCACAATCATAGGCCTAACGATTCATACCAACAAACTCTTGAAATCTTGGATATGACATAATCTAGACGTAATAGTGGTTTCATATTTTGGTTAGGATTTAAAATGCATAGGCCTAAAACCAACAAACTTTCATGTTTCTTCGACATAGCGTACAGCATGTGCTATGATTCAAACCAACAAATTGTTCATGATTTCTTGCTTAAAAGGTAAACAAAGACTATTAATCTGCGACAATCAAACTTCACTGGTTGTAATGAAATATTCCCATCAAAATATGTAAAAAATTCTAATATTCCCATCAAAAAATTTATAAATTCTTTTATGCCGTAGGCCGGACCTATGCACTTGCTTTACTTGTAGGCCTATGGGATAACATGCTTCTTATAAATACGTTTTGCTAACTAACTTGCAAAGCATACGTTACACCACAACCGAAGATTTGCTTCTTTATAAACAATGCTATTATAACTTTGTAAACGTTTTCCAGTTTCAAATTACAATATGAAATAAAACAATCAGAAAGTTATCAGTTATCAGTTCGGCAAAACTTTCGCGGACACCGAGAAAAGGTACTACTTCACCGACCGCTAGTTAGCGACTAGTTTGTTTTTTTACTTTTCATCATCTAAATACCGCCAAAACTGAGGATGCTGATTGGTTGTTGCAACATCTCATTTTATTTTTAAAATATTGAAAAATCGCGATGACTACCCGAAAATGCCATGCTAATATAATTGCCTTATATAATTTTGTTACCTTACGAGAAAATAGAATTAATGATAGAACTCTCCATGACAAAAAAAAAATAGTTGTGAAATATAAATAGATAAACTTTATGGCAACAATTTCCTTTCCACCAATCACAATCAGATTTAATGATATCGGCTGCTGATATTTATTGTAACATCTGAAACTACCGAAATACACTGTGACAACTGTTCTTACTATAAAATAATATAACATATCATAACTATAACATAACCCTTATGCTGAATGTTGTTAGGGATTACTATAAAATAATATAACATAACCCTTATCCTTAATGTTGTTAGAGAACATCTCGAAAACAAGAAACATTGTCGTTTAGACACTACAGTTAATATAGACGCTAATTCTAATAACAACTAAACAACTGCAATTAATTTTTATTTCGCATTTACTATCGAGTGGCTGGCCAGAAAACTTTATATATATATATATATATATATATATATATATATATATATATATATATATATATATATATATGTGTGTGTGTGTGTGTGTGTGTGTGTGTGTGAGAGAGAGAGAGAGAGAGAGAGAGTGAGTGTGCGTGTGTGTGTGTGTGTTCCGTACCTAGCCACTGCAAGACATAAGGCCTCAGACATGACCTTCCACTTATATCTGCTTATGGTCTTTCCATACTATTCTATACGCGCACATTTTCTTAGCTCGTCAACCCATCGTCTTCTCTTCCTTTCCCCCGTTTCGTTAGCAATCTCTAGGAATTATTCTGTTATTCTTCTGGACCATCTATCATCTGTTTTTCTCATTATGTGACCTACCCCTGTCCATTTCTTTTTCTCACATATTAGAATAATCTCTACGTTAGTTTGCTCTCGTATCCATGTTGTTCGTTTTTTCTCTCTTATTTCCATCGTCATAATTTCCATAGTTATATGAGTTGTAGTTATATCATCATCATCATCATCATCACAATCATTTCCTATGCCTATAAACGCAAAGGGCCTCGGTTAAAAGATTGCGCCAGTTATCTCTATCTTGAGCTTTTAGTTTAATACTTATCCATTCGTCATCTACCTCACGCTTCATAGTCCTCAGCCATGTAGGCCTGGGCTCCCAACTCGTCTAGTGAGTTGTGCGCGTACTATATATATATATATATATATATATATATATATATATATATATGTATATATATATACATATATATATATATATATATATATATATATATATATATATATATAGTACGCACACAACTCACTAGAAGAGCTGGGAGCCCAGGCCTACATATATATAGTCCCTTTCTGAGTGGTGATACCTTAACGTGGTGAAAGGGTTTACTTATCGCCAGAAATGGCAAAGTGGTACTAGTAAGAGCCACCGGTACAATGTTAGTTTATTGTGAGCGATCAAACGAAAATCTCTCACCATCACAATCCACACTGGCCAACGTGGTGATGAAAACTGGCCAAGCACATGTATAAATTAACATGTCTTAGGCCTTATCTTGCAGTGGACTAGAAACGGCTCCATTTGTTGTTATATATGTATATATATATATATATATATATATATATATATATATATATATATATATACTGTATATATATATATATATATATATATATATATAAATATATATTACATAAGAAATTTCTCCATAGATGATGCCTATAGAAAATAAAGTGCCCAGACAATGCCATACGTTCATCCTTCAAATGTTGAACCGTGGATAAACGAACAACCTGTGCAGAAATATTTCCCTACCGTAAGTCGCTTTATACATTTACAAAGAAATTTCATCAGCAACATGGCAAACCCCTCTACACACTGCACCATTCTCATTTATATCACATACAATTGGGTGTCTTATAGCCTCCTGGCTAGCAAAGTGATAACGTGTTTGCCTAGTTTTCCCATGACGGCAGAACGATCACCGCCCAATACCGTAAATTTAAGCTGTTTACTGATGAGACCAGGCCTGCCGGATTCTCCACACTAGGCAACTCCACGCTCAGCGGTGTCGCTGATTAATCCCAGTTTCACCTAAGTCTCACTTGATAACGTTTGCCAGTTACGCTATACTGAACTGAGGAGGATTTTTCTTGAGCTGACGAATCAATTCGTCAAAAGGCAACTGTTGTGCGGCAATTGCAATTAATTCCCTCAACACTGATTCAAGAATCAGTCTTTCAGTGAGTCGGCAACATCAAGCGCTGAACACCACTGAGCCTAATAGTTCCATAGCATCCACACTTTCATAGACTTTACAATTATTGTAATTTTTATATAGATATCACGGGGAAAATAAACAATAAAGCACTCATATGAATTATCTATTACTTTTTATTACATTTTAATCGACATATATCATCTCTATAAAAAGTGTGGAATTTATTAACACTCGGATTCCATATTCCACACTTGATCAAGATGTGGAGCAGATTAGCCGTATCGATGACGTAAATTCCACGTTTCGGCAGCCCTGGGTGAGACCACTGCTGTGCTTGGGTACCACAGTGAGGGGAGGGGGTTTGGACTTGCCCGGCGGACGTTCTGGTGAGCATCCATTCTGATGAAACTGGAATTGAGACCAGACACCTTTAACCTTCGAGGTTGTATTGCTTTCTATGAGCCAGAACAAATATTAGTTCCAAATGGAGGGACTAAATGCCATAGTGATTTCTATGGTAGTTCAAATCTTAAACCATTTGGGTTCATGTGATGAACAAGTCAGACGAACAGCTAACAGGGGCGTAGGGGCGTTTTCCTGTTTGGGGGCTAAAGTTCGAAATGACACTGAAGGCGGAGCCGTAGGCGCGAAGGCATAGGAGGGAGGGGAGGGGGGGTGACTGGGAGTCTCCCCAGAAAAATTTTATGAGGAAACCCCCTCAGATGCGATTTCCTGGCATCTGACAGCATATTGTATCAAAAACAATATCATATTTTTGGAAGACTTTTATGTGACCAATTCCAATTTTTACACAATAACAATCATAAAATACCAATAGGCCTATATATATATATATATATATATATATATATATATATATATATATATATATATATATTCAAATAAGCCATATATATATATTCACTGTCTATATAAGCTTGCCGACCAGGGTTCGATTCCCAGCCGGAGCCAAGCTCTTGTCTTTGTGTGATTTCGCCTGGGGCTCTGATCCCGAGGTCGTTAAGAGAATCCAGACATTAATATATCAAATATATATATATGGCTTATTTGAATATGAAAAACACGTAAAAATGTGCAAAATTTATCATATATATATATATATATATATATATATATATATATATATATATATATATATATATATATATATACACACACACCGATAGACCTACTTGGTGAATTTACCAAAAATATACAGACGATGTTGATTCTTTGCTACAAACTCATTCGCAATATCGATCAAGTCAAGGCTATCGGTTTTTTCCCAATGACAATGAAGTATCATGCAGTGATTCAATATTACTCAATGAATAATAACATGAAGCATCAGACCTTGTGAGAAGAGAATAGAGTAAATTTGATTCTTTCATTTGTTTACTTCGTGAATCTAGATAAATGAAAACATTAGGTAAATCAAATCATTCTACAAGTTTCAACTTGCTTTCCAATATGGCTGTTGTGTTGTACAACATATATTAAAATAACTGACAATTAAGCCAAGCTTCTTTAGGCCAGGCAATGAAGCCAAGCCTTTAATCCAAGCAGCAAGAAGCCAGACAATGAAGCCAAGCTTCTTTAGGCCAGGCAATGAAGCCAAGCCTTTAATCCAAGCAGCAAGAAGCCAGACAATTAAGCCAAGCTTCTTTAGGCCAGGCAATGAAGCCAAGCCTTTAATCCAAGAAACATGAAGCCAGACAATTAAGTCAAGCTTTTTTAGGCCACGCAATGAAGCCAAGCCTTTAATCCAAGAAGCAGGAAGCCAGACAATGAAGCCAAGCTTCTTTAGGCCAGGCAATGAAGCCAAGCCTTTAATCCAAGAAGCAGGAAGCCAGACAATGAAGCCAAGCTTCTTTAGGCCAGGCAATGAAGCCAAGCCTTTAATCCAAGCAGCAAGAAGCCAGACAATGAAGCCAAGCTTCTTTAGGCCAGGCAATGAAGCCAAGCCTTTAATCCAAGCAGCAAGAAGCCAGACAATGAAGCCAAGCTTCTTTAGGCCAGGCAATGAAGCCAAGCCTTTAATCCAAGCAGCAAGAAGCCAGACAATTAAGCCAAGCTTCTTTAGGCCAGGCAATGAAGCCAAGCCTTTAATCCAAGAAACATGAAGCCAGACAATTAAGCCAAGCTTTTTTAGGCCAGGCAATGAAGCCAAGCCTTTAATCCAAGCAGCAAGAAGCCAGACCAATAAGCCAAGCTTCTTTAGGCCAGGCAATGAAGCCAAGCCTTTAATCCAAGCAGCAAGAAGCTAGACAATTAAGCCAAGCTTCTTTAGGCCAGGCAATGAAGCCAAGCCTTTAAGCCAAGCAGCACGAAGCCAGAAAATTAAGCCAAGCTTCTTTAGGCCAGGCAAAAGAAGCCAAGCCTTTGATCCAAGCAGTACGAAGCCAGACAATGAAGCCAAGCTTCTTTGGGCCAGGCAATGAAGCCAAGCCTTTGATCCAAGCAGCAGGAAGCCAGACAATGAAGCCAAGCTTCTTTAGGCCAGGCAATGAAGCCAAGCCTTTAATCCAAGCAGCAGGAAGCCAGACAATGAAGCCAAGCTTCTTTAGGCCAGGCAATGAAGCCAAGCCTTTAATCCAAGCAGCAAGAAGCTAGACAATTAAGCCAAGCTTCTTTAGGCCAGGCAATGAAGCCAAGCCTTTAAGCCAAGCAGCACGAAGCCAGAAAATTAAGCCAAGCTTCTTTAGGCCAGGCAAAAGAAGCCAAGCCTTTGATCCAAGCAGTATGAAGCCAGACAATGAAGCCAAGCTTCTTTGGGCCAGGCAATGAAGCCAAGCCTTTGATCCAAGAAGCAGGAAGCCAGACAATTAAGTCAAGCTTCTTTAGGCCAGACAATGAAGCCAAGCCTTTAATCCAAGCAGTATGAAGCCAGACAATGAAGCCAAGCTCCTTTGGGCCAGGCAATGAAGCCAAGCCTTTGATCCAAGCAGCAGGAAGCCAGACAATGAAGCCAAGCTTCTTTAGGCCAGGCAA